>NW_008825547.1:57942-62164 GCF_000699105.1 Pygoscelis adeliae
CCGGCACCCCGGGGGCTGAGCCGGCCCCGGGGGTCTGGCACACCGTGCGCAATTCCTTGCAGGCAGTCTTTCACTAGGTGCTCTCCCTCCTGCCTACAAAGCGTAGGCGGGGATGAGTTTTAAACGTCAGGGGGAAATCCGGAAAAACCCCACAATTGGATGCTCCTTTAGCTTTAAACAAAACGGGCTCGGCCGTCTTTTAGGTCCCATTTCTGTTCTGGCCTGCTTACTGCAGCGGAGCAGTAATGCCGAGAAGGTGCTGCTCGCTGACCCCTGCGATGCGGTCACCCATCTGCGTTCCTGTAGCTTGCCTGGAAGTTGCTCTGCTTCCAGTAGGACCCTACAAAGGCTCAGCGGTGTACGTGTGAGGTTGGTTTTTTGTTTTACCCATAGGACTGTAATGGTGTAATGAATATACTGCTTTGAAAGCCAAAAAAAGTGGAATTTGGGTGGAGGCCGGCAGTACTGCTGGGACCCGATGCTGTTTGTTTCAGTGATACTCGTCAGACCCGCGTACCCCTTTTGGCTCCCTTAACCTTGTATTGTGCTCTAGGGAGTGGCTCCGTTTTACCAGGAGAACCAAAGAGTTTCTCTGGAAAACCAAACCTACCTTCTTGCACCTACTCCCAGCTTAGTCATTAAGGCATCGCCCTAGGGAACCAAAGGGCTTCCTTGGGCCAAGGCAGAAGTTCATCCCTAGTCTCCTCCTTACAACTCGGCACACAAATGCTATGCTGGAGACCAGATGTATTTAATTTTAGCAAGGTCTGTTAGCTCTTTACTCCATTTTTCATCAGCTGCTTCTCTTATAATAATAAGAAACTTGGGCTTAATAATGAAAATCTACATTTTTACTGGACCAGAGGGATGATCTTGTAGGAAAATGAGATCGTCTTCCAAAAATTTGGAGTACAGGAGTTCTGCAGGGGACACAACAGTGCATAGGCTGGGAAGAGCAAAAATGGCATATGAAAGCGAAGTCTCTATAGCAAAATGCATTCAGCTGTATACTGCGAGGTCAGGAGCCTGTGTGGGATGATGGATAGGGAGATTCTTGAACAGGAAAGGGCCAAGATAGGGAAACTCCCTGCATAAGGGCAGACTGCTGTCTGCTGGGCAATGCTTTGCTCCAAATAAATGCAGGGCTACAGCTCTATCTCCACTACAGCCCACACTCTGCCTCTCAGGATTGAACAGGACTGCAGTGCAACTCCAGCTCGGAAAGCCCTCGATTGCCTGACCACCTAATCCACAACCATACGCTGGAAGATCCCTCTCAGCTCAAAACACTTGTGGAGTTAGAGCTCTGTACAGCACCAAACCCTCACCTTACTCTCCAGGCTGAGTAGGACCCCAGGGAAATTCTAGTGGACACATCTCAACCCAGAGAAATACAAAACATGTTTGGTGAGAGTGGAGTGCTTACTGGCACAGGACTCCCTGGGCTCAGCTGCAGGAGAACGGAAAGGTTGGTTAGGTTTGGGGATAGGGGAACTGAGAGTTTCCTCACGCCTGAGAGCTATGAAGAGGCTGCTGTCTGGATGGAGTTTAAGTTCAATGCATGTTTGGAGATAGAGCAGATTCCCAAACTCTCCTGTGTGTTAGGGCCAGGGTTAACATTGGAGCTAGAGAACTGAGCGCCTTCAGAGATTTCCTAGAATTCCCTGCTCCTTTCTGTCCTGACTTACTGACTAGTCTTCCTGGATGAATCCTGGACCTGAATTGTTGGTAGCCTCATCTCCAGTCTTGTTTCTGGTCCTGTCTCTTGGGTGGACCTCAGACTTCCATTTTAGGTAACCCTTTTTCCTGGATGGATCTTGGACTCGACTGGGATGTGGTAACTGCCCCGGCTCTGTGCCATGGTCTAACTCCAAATTGCTCATGCCATGTCCCTACGCCAGCTCTGTGACCTTGTCATGGCCCTGTGTGTCTGTCTTAGGTCCATGTTTTCATCCCAGCTCATGACATATCCCTGCCCTGGCTCTGCATCACCCTGAAACTGCACATGATGACTCTTCTCTGGCCTGAGCCCACAACAGAAAATAGCAAATAGCATTGTTTTGTTGCATGTTTCGTTGCAAATAGCAACAAAAGCACTTCACAAGCAGTACACCTCTGAAGCCAGATCTTTGTAAGGTGTGAGGACTCACCTTGATGGGAGGAGAAGCTGCTGTCAGGGCCCTGAGTGCATTAATAGCCCTTAATTACCTTGGCCAGCCTCAGCTGGGGCCTCCACCCACACACCCTCTGGCCATTGACTCATGGGCTCCATGTAAACTTAGGCGTGGACATCCAGACTTGACCTGAGCTATGCATGTCCAGTCCTGTCTCCTGTTGTCCTGATATACAGGCTGGTCTTCCTGCACAGACTGTGGACCTCTGCTACAGGTAGCCTCATCTTTAGTCCTGCCTCCTGGATGAACCTCGGACACGTATTATAGGTAGTCCGTCCTGTCTCTTGGCTGGACCCTGGGCTTGACTCTACCTTGCTGTGTCTGGGGCTGTTGGTGGATCCAGCCACTACTACATACCTGTTCCCATTCAGAAACTTCAGGACTGCACTGTGGTCATTGAGGTCACAGCCCTTGCCTGCACTATGGTCACCTCTGCTCCTGGCTCATCCTCCTGTGAAAAGCAGCCCTACTCCTGCTGCTTGCTGACACACCTAGAGCTAGCATAAATGACAAAAGTTGTTATCTGACTTCAGATAAACATGTATTTGAAGTGGAGAAGAGGATTCACTGCTCTGCTACGTGGCAGCATCAGAGTTAGGGTGCTAGGGCACAGCAAGGGCTGGCTGCTCCCCAAGGGGAGCCAAACATGATAACAGGGCAAGTGGAGGCAGGTGCCTCACCAGCCTGGTGCAGTCCCACCCCCCCGAGCAAGGTGAGCAGGGCAGCTCTGGTGATGGCAGTGAGGTTCCACCAAGAGTACGATCACTAGGCAAGTCCACGGTGATGAGGCAGATCCAAGGTCAAGCTGGGGAGACGCATGCATGCGCCAGGGTCTGCATCAATGGGGTACAGGGCTGGGCCCAGGCATGGCTGCAGCGTAGCTCGGGTGAGAGTCAAGAGCCTCAGCTTAAAGGCAGCTCCCCAGGAAAGGAGCAGGGAGGCCCTGCTGAGGTGTTCCACCAGAGCTGTTTGGGAGAGCCTAGGCAGGAGCAGTTTCTGGCTTTCTTCACAACAGTTCTTATCAGACCTTGAGCAACCAGCTATACAACCTGAAGGGGACAAGCGCACCCTGGGCCTTGATGTACTGTGCGCTTCAGTACGTCAGTACTCATTGAATTACAACCCTTTTCTTACTGCTCAGGATTTGAGAAAGATGTTTTCTCTAGTGGAAATCCTGTTCTGAAGGGCCTTAGTTGCCTAATGACAAATTCTCAGATTAGCTTAAATTTGACCTGGGTAGCTCTTTGTATTTCACAGACTGCATCCAGTTGACTCATGAATTCACTTACCCCTACTCTGCAGCAGATCCCAGAGAGTCCCTCTCAGCTCAAAACTTGTGACGAACTTCATCTGCATCCTTATCCCAGCTCCTACCCTATCTCTCAGCCTTCAGCAGAGCCCCTCTGGAATTCCAGCTTGGAATTAAATCATTTCCCTCACCTGCCCCCTAAGTTGCCAGACAAAGCAGGGGCTGCTCTGCAGTCCCAAATGCTCACTGAACTGCACGTCTGTCCTGAGCACAGCCCTCATCCTAGCTCTCGGGGTTCAGGAGGACCTGAGGGGAACCCTTAGCCCTACGTTAACGCAGTCACAAAGCCCAGCCATTCTCCTTTCCCATAGAAAAAGACATGGCTTTCTCCCACCCCACCTCACAGTTCAGGTTGCATCTCTGGCTACATAGCAGAGTATAGGTGCAGAGGAGTTCTGTATCTGGCTCCTTTTCTCAAGATTTCTTTCATACCCCTCAAAGGTGGGGAGAATGGACCTCAGACTGATGAACTTCTGTCTTTCAGACTGGCTTCAATATGACTTCAGGTAATGTTTGTATTTCTCAGTGTGCATCCAGCTGACTCAACAGCTAGCATATGCCAGTGTAAGTATATAAAAAAACTGCGAGCAGTAAAACTGTCAGCTGTGTAGATTTGTCTATTGCAATCCATATATATAACCGTAACTTTCTTACTGAATGGCATATTGCCAGTATATAGGCTGGCAGATGTGCAGCTGAGGGTGTAAGCACCGTCCAGAGAAGCCCATTTTCATGAGCT
>NW_008825547.1:62180-64785 GCF_000699105.1 Pygoscelis adeliae
AGCAGCCTCTTTGCTGTGACTATTACAGTGTGATGACTCACGTAGATGTTCAAAACCAAACTAGCTGTTCAAAACCGCAACTTTTGGCTGCAGCAGCAGGGTTTGTTTTCCCCTTTCTCCTCTGCTCCTTCCATCCTGTTGCTTTCAAGGGCAGAGATGGAGAAGATACTGTTTTATAATGGGAAATCACCGAGAGTCTTCTTCACTGTTTCAGGAAAATGTTCAGTTTTCACTAATCAAAAGAAAATACTCTGGGAAATGAGAAAAATTTAAAAATCCTGTCAACTCCAGAAGCTGATCTTTGTAGTCAGTCTCAATCTGTCCTCTAAGCCTGCTAGTGGACAAAGACGCAGATCATCTCTGTGGGTTTATAAAGGGCACTTTGACACGTTTCTGGATAAGAAACGAGACAGTTGCTGGCTCAGAAATTGCTGACGTAAGCTTTTCAGCTCAAGTATATTCATTCACAAATGTATTAGTCGTTTAGTTTCTATGTTAAAATATGATTCATGACATAACTGTATGAGAGGAAAAAACAGAGTACTGTGCTGCAAAAGTTTCCTGTGGGATGCAATGAAGAGAGATACAAAAATGCTACTAAAATGAAAAAAAAAAATCAATAGCTTTGCCATCTTAGTCATTTGACCCAACAACTTCAGCAACCACAGCAGTGCCTAAATGGAGACTTAATGGTCCAAACTGCAAACATATGCTGAGCCAGGACTAAGAACCAGTTCATACTGTATTTCTAGTTTGGCTAACAAGCAGTTACAGCACCTTTATTATGTCATAGAATCATAGAATCATTAAGGTTGGAAGAGACCTCTAAGATCATCAAGTCCAACCATCAACCCAACACCACCATGCCCACTAAACCATGTCCCTAAGCACCTCATCTACATGTCTTTTAAATACTTCCAGGGAGGGGGACTCAACCACTTCCCTGGGCAGCCTGGTCCAATGTTTAACCACTCTTTCAGTAAAGACATTTTTCCTTACGTCCAATCTAAACCTCCCCTGGCGCAACTTGAGGCCATTTCCTCTCGTCCTTTCGCCAGTTACTTGGGAGAAGAGACCGACACCCACCTCGCTACAACCTCCTTTCAGGGAGTTGTAGAGAGCAATGAGGTCTCCCCTCAGCCTCCTTTTTTCCAGGCTAAACAACCCCAGTTCCCTCAGCCGCTCCTCATAAGACTTGTTCTCCAGACCCCTCACCAGCCTTGTTGCCCTTCTCTGGACACGTTCCAACATCTCAACATCCTTCTTGTAGTGAGGGGCCCAAAACTGAACACAGTATTCAAGGTGCAGCCATGTCATTTCACTTCCCTGCATCCTGCTTTCATAGAAAGGATAAATTATGCTTCCCTTATTTCATAAAGCACTTCTAGAGTTACACATCAAAATCTCTAAAACTAGGAATTACGGCTAGTATATTCCACACAAACACATACCTTTTTGAACAGATGAAAGAGCTGGCATCTTGTACTACACTCAAGCTAGGAAATACATATGAGTAATAGCACACTTTATTTTATAAAGAACAAAACCAAAGCTTTACTTTAAAGCAGACACAAATAACATGCCTGAGATTAAAATGACATACAGAAATATAGGTATATATAGATTATGTATACATGCATGAAATTAATGCATAGTGCTGAATGGCATGGATTTTAAAGATAAGCAGTATAGAATCAGGCAGCAATGAAGTGAGATACAGAAATGTTGCTGAAATTTAAGATTTTAATAGCTGTGCCATCTTACGGTTTTCTGAACACTTTTAGTACCTCCAGCATTACCGAAACTGATATTCAGCAGGCTATCCTGCATTTTTTATGTAGGATGCAGGGTTTTCCACCTCCAGTTTTGTTTGAATATAGCCTATCATAGTGCTGACTAGAGAACCGATTGTTCTTTAGGGGCTCATATGCAATGAGCAGGGATATTTCTCCGGCTCCTGATAGTCAGAAGTCCACAGCACAGTTATTTACCCAGTGCTTTCACTGCTGATGCCAACTACCAAACTTAGCCACCTGGACTCTGATGCCAGCGTAGCCGGTTCTGAACTCCACAGAGCTGGAAAAAGCCATGTTTACTGCAGGGATACTGCTGGCAAACCTGTCTTCACCATTTCTCTTAGCCAGAGTTCATCTTAAAGACAGTTCTTGCTATCGTCGTAGAAACGAGAGAATAAACTGCTGTATAATCCCCGTAATGGAAGGTGCTACAACCTGAATAAGTGTTCTGAAATGGGTGACGGGTATACGAACTTAGCTCGAAGCCCTGAAAGGCTTCAGATGAGACTTCTGGGCAGCCAGAAGAGGCTCAGGGCTACGCCGTTTACCACAGCAAAAGCCCTTCTGCCATTTGGTGAGGCCTCACCTCATGGTGCCGGGTCCAGAGCCAGAGGTCATCCCTCTTGGTAGATTCTGGTTGTAAGGGTGGGCATTTGACGTGTGTTTTAAATCGGCTCCAAAGCAATGCTTGAAACAACATACCCGGCTGTTAAAAAATACTTTAGCTAAATTACAAGAACGCATAGTTGTCTAGGTCTCCAGAAAACTGAAATCGTGGTTCAGCCAAGTGACGTTTTTAAGGGACGGTT
>NW_008825547.1:65259-88001 GCF_000699105.1 Pygoscelis adeliae
CTTCTCCTCCTCTTCCTCCAAGGCCCGTCAGCTTTCCGTTTGTTTATTTAATTTTTAGACTAAAAAGGCCATGAGTAGTTTCCCCTTTTTAATCACGCGGGTGTTTGTCATTTATACGACATTTGGTGCGTTTAGCTCCCAAGTACAAGGGAACGGCTGTCCCGTCCCTGGCCTAGAGCTGCGCTCGCTCTGCCAGCAGCGGGATTGCTGCCCCCAGGAACGACTGCCCTTGCTTTAAAGATGCTTCTTTAATTCCCGTTTTAGCAAAAAAGTTGTGATGAGGAAGTCGGGCTATGACTTACTTCATTACCTTATACTTCTGCTGATGATAAATGCAATGGTATAAAATCCCGTTCGCTGCTCCGGAGCTGCCCTAGCTCCAGAAGGCGGCCTTGCGCTGGTAGGGAAAAAAAAAATCTTACCGAAGCGAGTAGCTACGGCTTTGGCTATGCTGAGGAAATGAGCCTCCTCAGGAGAAGGGCTACCCTTGCCTGTGTATTTTGTGCGGGCTTGGTGTTTGTAAAGGGAGGAGTTATAGTTTAACTGCTGTCTAATGCACGCCTCAAGTTTTGAAAGCCTGTTGCATAATTCCTAGCAGTTAAATTTGTATCAGGTGATGCCTGAAGGAGCCGATCTTGCAGTCACGAGTCGTTCGGGTTTTCCAGCAAGTTCAGTAGTTGCAAGGCTGGGTCTCGGGATGGTCAAAATTGGGAGTACAAACACTCAGAAATGTGGTAGTTTAATGCTTCTTAACGTGCTTGTTACCATCTTGTGACATGCAAGGTGCAGTGGGAGGGGAAATTGAAAATTTAAGGTGTGCAATTTAGAAACAGAACTTAAATGCGTGGCTGGCATAAGCCTTTGTTTTCTAACTGTGTGTTCTTTTTCTAGCCATACTCTCTTCTTTTTTTTTCTTTCTTTCCCCTCCCTTCTCCCTGTGCTCCCCCCCCGCTGGACAAAATAAAGGCAGACATGCTGAAGTACCCAGCAAGCTTGGAGAAGTAGTCCACAGGGAAAATCAACAGTGTCTCAGCAGGGCTGCTGGCCTTACTATGGACCAGGAAGACCCGTGTCCTTGAGTCAAGCTTGACTCATGGACCCATCTCATGGCTGGGGTATTTGTGCCATTCGGTAGCCTTGGGCAACTGAGTGTGTTGGACTTTCAGGTTGTGCTCTGGGCAAGCTGTGTACACCAGTCTGTCTTGGTAACAGGAATATAAGAACCTTGTTCTAAGTGAAATACAGTGAGTGAATTTGAAGGAAATTGGGAAAGGAAGACTTATCAGAAAGGTTTTTTGCTGTTTGTGTATCGTGTGGTATGTAGGTGGATCCGCTCTTCAGTTTTTGAGGTTTAATAGGAATAATGAATGGAAACAGCAATCATAAGTTCTTAGGCCTCTTTATCTAAATTAGCATAGAGGAATAGAATATTTCTTTCTGATATTGGCAATATTCTAGAGTAAAAATAGCTCCATCTGGGGAGCTATTACTGTAGGACAGTTTCCCAGAGCAAACCGGTCAATCCCTGTGTAGACAAACTGTTACAAGAACCTTTATGAGGCAGATCTCAAACCATCCTCTACCCAGGATCTATGTGTCTGATTTTGTGAGTATAAGTCACCCTTTGTAATCTGCATCATGTCCACTCCTTAGCTATCAGCACTGTGTACAACATGACTTGTATTCACAGGTCTTAAGTCCTGTTTCTGCAGACGGGCACCTCAGCAGCCTTACGAACTTGTGTGCTCCAAGCGTTGCAGCATCTGGATCACAGAGTCTCTCTTTGGGGGTGGCTGCGCACCTGAGCTCTCCCACTCGGGCCCTTAGGAAGCCATGAGACAATTACTCCAGCTGTGAAGCTGTGCTTATCATTCTGTGTGCTTTGCTTTCTCAACACAGGCGCTTTGATTACCGTCCAAAAACTGATCCTTACTGCCAAGCTCGTTACACCTTCTGTCCCACTGGCTCTGCTATTCCAGTTATGAAAGAAGATGATGTCATTGAAGTGTATCGATTACAGGCTCCAGTATGGGAATTCAAATATGGGGACCTACTAGGACATTTGGTAAGCCGATGTTTTTGTTTGACAAAGTTATAGTGGCGAATTCAGCTGAATTTGACAGCAGGTGGCAGGAATGGGAGCTGTAAGGTTGGGATATGCTTGTGTGGAAGAGTATTGGAGCACACAAGCTAGGCTATCTATAGGAAAGATACCCAAAGAGCAGTAAGTTTCAAACAAAAGTTATAGAATTTAGCTCAGCTAAAGAAGAGCATGACTAGCACTGCCAGTGGGTTTGACTGCGTTCCCCCATGGAGCTGCGTATTGGGAGTGTTTTGTATACACACACCGTTACATTGTGGGTGTCTTTTTTTCTGTGCTAGCACTGCATCAAGAAAACATGTTTATTTGTCCCCTTATGTCAGCTGAAGTGCTTGTTTAGTGTATTTAACTTTTCTGTTGTTAAAAACGTACATATTTGCATGAACATGGGTATCTGCCAGGAGTACACAGCTAGCTGGTCAGCATGGTTGATTGATTGCTTTTACGGTTCTTTCTTGGGTGTTATGATCAATATTGAATTAAAGTCTCGATTCATGGAATCATGCAAATATGAAAAAAATCTCAACTTTAGTGATATTTATAGCTATAGCAGCAGCATAATTAAGCTTCAAAGCATGATCCCTAATGAATAAAGAAATACTAGTGAACATGAAATAGCAACATCAAAACCAAGCACGCAGAGTGAAAAATGGAAATAGCTTCAAATATCATTATCTTAGTTGTTAAACTGAGGTTGAATTTATGTACTTACTATATAGCTTTTAAAATAAATATTTATCTCATTCCTTTTGTGGCTTTCATTACTAAGATCTGTTTTTAGTAACTCAGTTCTGCTCTTTTTTTCTTTGATACCCCTGTGAGGTTAAGGATGCAAAAGTAAGCTTGAGTTTTGATGATGAGCTCCCACTGAGTATCTGCCTCCAAATAACAGAATTTACAATGGATGGATAGACAAGCACTGAGACAGTGGGACTCTGTGATAAATGTATGTGCATGATACAATCTAGTATGTTGTACATCAATGCTACTGGGTCCCAGATGTTATAGGAACCTCTTCTCACTCTGTTACACAACAGTTCCCAAGCGTCTTATCTTCTGTACAGGTCAAGCTGAAGTTTGTTTTATGTTAAAATTTTGACTTTTGGGGCTTTTTTTTTTGCTTTTCCAGAAAATCATGCATGATGCTGTGGGTTTCAAGAGCTCTCTGACGAGCAAAAACTACACAATGGAGTGGTATGAGCTCTTCCAGCTTGGGAACTGCACATTTCCACATCTCCGGCCTGGCGTGGACGCACCATTCTGGTGTAACCAGGGAGCTGCCTGCTTTTATGAAGGAATAGATGATGCACACTGGAAGGAAAATGGAACTTTAGTTCTCGTGACCACAATATCAGGTAGACTTCAGATGCTTTGGTTGGTGCTAATATCATAAAATATAGAGACGGCCTTGTTTTCATGTAAAGCAGTGTCTTTTCATTTATGTTTTGTAGGTTATTTGCAATGTTAGTCACTGATGCTAATTTCAAACTGAAATACTATCTCTGCACTTTAATACAGAAGGCGGTATGAGGCTGCTGCCTTTTGAACAACGCACACTGAAGAGTTGTTAAATGAGAGTCATTTGGTGTTGCTGTACAAAAACACTTGAGTCTCTTGAGTGTAAAAATAGCAAAACAGCTTATACAGAACCATTATGGACTCTTTTCACATGGCTTCACCAAAACAAAGCCTTCTATTGCGAGGTGGCAGATGACTGCTGAGAGAGAAAAACTGGTGAAAATGTGTACATTACTGAGCAAACAAATAAGGCATATTTAGAAATAGTCTCAAAAATATAAAAAATATAAATCTCTATTTCCATCTCCCTCATTATGCGTCATAAAAACTGTGCAAATGTCCCCAGTAATAGGTCTCTGTCATAAGTCATAGAACAAAACCAGGATTCGTACCTCTAAATACGTGGATGATCACCAGAATACCTTCCTGGTATATACTGAACACTGAAATTCTAAAATAAAAAGGTAATTTAAATAAATCTGGTTGATTACTGTCATAATACAGTGAATGACTTATGAACAAAG
The DNA here is from genome assembly GCF_000699105.1 of Pygoscelis adeliae. NCBI lineage: Eukaryota > Metazoa > Chordata > Aves > Sphenisciformes > Spheniscidae > Pygoscelis > Pygoscelis adeliae. The sequence goes on from NW_008825547.1 coordinate 69,403, forward strand.
TTCCCTGAGGGCTTGGAGAATTGCATTTTGGGTGACCAAAACCACTTACTCTCCGAAGTTAGCACAGTGTACAAGGCATAGCGGAGAGTCACATTACAGCTAGTGTGACGTGGTGCTTTATGGTTACCTGCTTCCACCTTTAGCAGCTTTGCTGGACTCGGTCTGTAGATAATCTGTCCAGTGCTGCTAAGAAATTCTAGGCTGTTCTTTAAGCAGTGAAATAAGCAGAGCTGCTTTCCTGTGAGTTTGTAGCTCATGGCTGAAGTCTTTGATGCCTGATATGGTTGGATTCTTTTGTATGAATACCAAGTTAAATATTTTCATACAGTTGTGGAACTTGTAATGCTTCCTACCTGTGTAGATTATTTGATGCCTAAGAAAGGTGAGGTTATGCTGGGGCCTTGTTGGAGGCATTGTTACGGTCCTCCTTGTCTCTCTTGCTTCCTGTTTCCATGAAACTTTTAGGAAGGTAGCTTCTCTGAGAGTTTTGAATTGTCTGAATTTGACTAGGAATCTGAAAGTTACCGTGGAAGAGGGTGATTGGATGCAAGCACAGATGGACAGCATCGTGAGCTGAACTTGCTTCCTTCAGAGAGCAGGCGAAAAGCATCCCATCTTGTGGGAGAGGGCTTTAACGTATGAAATAGCTGGACCCTCTTTGCCCTTGCGAGATCCTATGGAGCTGTTTGTCAGCAGTGTCAGAGACCACACTGAAGCAATCTCGTTTTCTTTTAAAGCCCGTCAGCCAGGTTAATGTTACTTAGGGGTGTGTTTCTTTTGTGGAAATAGGGCAGGAATATCCAAAGTCTGATTTTTTTACTGTCTAGGCATCTTCCAACAGATTATCATGGAGCCATGCATTAACCTGTAATATTTTTATTTAATTTAAGACATTAAGGCCAGAACTTCATATTAAGTCCATCTTGGTCTTGTTAGGAGAGAGAAATCCTTTTCAATACATGCCTGGCAGAATACAGACTAGGAAGCTAATGGGGTAGGAATTAGAGAAGATAAAGGGGAGCTTCAAGCCCATCTACAGTGTATAGTAAGTACAGTTCTTGATACAGATTTAAAGACTTACTGTTTTATTAAACCAAGTCATGGGCAATTGAAAAAGAAAATATCCAACACTTTCACTGAACAGAATGATGGTTAGTGTTTACTGTGAAGCCCAGAAGCTCTTAAAGTGTGGACTGAAGAACAGTTGTAACAGGGTAGCCTAGGAGGTGAATGTGCAGAGCTTTAGTTACTGGGAGGTAGTAACTCGCACATGTGCCTTACCTTGGGGTAAGTAAGCGTGAGATGTGTTTACTCTCTGATGAAGAGTAGCCCCAGCAATCTGACCTTTGCAGCTTGTTTTGGAGGGAGATGTGTGGCATGCAGTGCTCTTCATTGGTCTTGACGAATGCAACATTGCAGTGAATTCAGACTTAATGTGAGAGGCTGGTTGTTGTGTGCAGGACGGTGTTAGCGACACAGTTCTCTCTGATGTCTACCACCCCTGAACTGTGAGGTAACTGCTGCCAGTCTTTCAGCTTGCAACGGTCTTGCCTGTCTTTCAGCAGCTACCAAGCACAGTTACCGTACCCACAGCAGTGACACTTGCAGCTAAAGAGAGATCATGGCTTGGAACACTGTCACGCTTGCAAGCTGTCGTCTGACTGTGTCTTCTGACGTATCGCACAAGAAGAATCTGCAAAATTTGGCCGTGCTATGAATGTGAGGTGCTGGACGGATCGGAGCCATAGATGGCTGTACCCTGTGCTGTGACTGAGGAAAGAGAGGGCGAGAAAGGCTAGGCGGAGGTGCAGTGCTAGGACTACAGGAGAAAACAAAAGAAGGAAGATTAGCTGCGTGCTTTGGCTGTGTTTTGTGGAGGCAGATGCATCACATGTAAGGAGCTACTGGAGAGATGAGCTGAGTTAGAGATGTCTTCCTCATTCCACTTGTGAAATCACCAAAACATTCCAAACGTATTCTAACTAAAAAAAAAATAAATCCACAAGGTCTTTAAGTTTACTGGCCTTCACATCCCGCTCATATCATCTGGCTTAGTTCAACTTTACTGGCTGAGGAGCTGCTAAAACAGCAGGGTGTCTCAGTCTAAGGTTACACAGGCTTCTTTTGTGGGGAGACATGAAAACTTCTGCCCTGAAGTGCTGAATTTAGTTAAAACTTGAGGAAGCACAGAAACGCCTGTTGCACTGGTGAGCGCTTTGTCAGCATCTCTTGCAGATTCTATTACCTGCCCAGTTTGTCTACATGGATAAATCAATCAAAATGAGAAGCGTCATGGTTCTCCGATGTTTGGATGTTCTGGCACAGAAGCAGGAAATGGGGCTGAAAAAGGAATTACAGTTTAAATAACTTAAATGTAAATATATTCAGTGGGGTATCACTTCTCCTTCCAGCCAAAGCCTTGTGTCTTTGTATGGCTAGGTAATGCTATAGGTAAACTTTTGCAGGGAAGGGAGGCGAACCTTGAGATAGGTGGAAAATATTTTGAGTCATGTATTTGTTACCCTGTCTCTGTAATGCTTATTTTAATCTTTTACAGGAACCATGTTTAATGAAATGGCAAAATGGGTAAAATACGACAATGAGACTGGCATTTACTATGAGACCTGGACAGTTCAAGCAAGTCCCGACAAACAATCAATAGTATGGTTTGACGCTTACGAATGCTCTAAATTCATACTGAGAACGTACCAGAAGCTAGCTGACTTAGGAGCCGTATTTAAGAAGATACAAACAAACTATACCAGCATAATTTTATTCAGTGGAGAACCTATTTATTTGGGAAATGAAACATCTATTTTTGGACCTCAAGGAAACAAGACATTGGCAGCAGCTGTAAGAGACTTCTACTATCCATTCAAACCTCATCGGACAGTTGGAGAGTTTTTTGTGGATCTTTTAAAAATAATTGATCGTGTCATCTTGAATCATCAGTTTTACCTCTTCTACAACTTGGAATACTGGTTTTTACCTATGAAGTTCCCTTATCTCAAAATAATTTATGAAGAGGTCCCTTTACCCATTGGAAGCAAAACATCCTCTGGTGTATAATTGCCTGCTGAAGAACTGAACTTGCCCTTATGCCAGAATATCCTTAAGGATTTTGGAGCACGACCGTGATAGTATTAAAGTGTTGTATGTTTCACTGCTAACCGGAAAAGTTGTGTGGGGAAGGCGTGGCTAGGCCATATGAAAGACTATGCCTTTTTTCTTCTTACCTGCATAATACGTTCATGAACGCTTCAGCATCTCTGATTTGGCCACCTTCTGTGTAACCATGGTCACCGGGTGCCTGAAGGTAGGCTGATGTGGCTCCTCTTGGCTAAACTCTGCAGTGCCAGCAGGCAGCCCACCTGCGCTGGTCTCAGGCGCTTTCCACGTACGTGGCCATGTGGTGACAGACAGCACCTGGCCACCAACAGAGATGGGACACAAGCATTACAAGGACCTTCTGGTCCGACCAACTCTGCTAAACCGTGTGTTGGAGCTAGCAAACCTGAGTGCCTAACGTGCCCGGTGCCCTCAACGCGTGCCTTAGATCGGTGTTTCTGTATTTCTTTGGTTTGTACAGCTGGAACCTATGGACTGTTCCCTGGTTCATGAAGTAGGTGTTCGGCGGGGTGGGAAGGGGCAGTGCATCTATTAGAAGATGGCATGGGTGGTATCTTGGCGCCACTTTGCTTCCTTCACCTGCACTGTAAACACAATACAGATGGCTCTTCCTAAGATTTGTGTGTGAGTTTGCTAGCGCAGATAGATAGAAGGCAAACAGCCTGTTTTGATGTCAACTTTGATGCATAACTGCAGTGTTCTAGCAGTCACCTGTCTTAAAGTCTACTTGAGGCTTCAATTAGGTCAGTTTCATAGAAGTCATGTTTATATTCCTTTTACATTTCTTTAAAAAGCATGGAATCCTTAATAGGAAACACACAATGACAGTTTGTGGGGTGTCAAAGTCACAGTTAAAAATCAGCGCTTGTCACAGATTTGCCTGTAAAAAGCATTTGCAGCCTCTTACTGGCAGTGATGGTGCTGTGCCAGCTGCGGTGTCCTTGAGTCCTGTTCCTGGCTACGCCTAGAGCAGCTTGGCAAATAGTTCCCTTTAAGCCCATATGACCAAAGCCAAGGGAACACCGGCTTTCTGGAGAGCAGTGAGGTGCCTATACACAAAAAATACCTGCAGCAGCATAATCATCTCCCAGTGGATACTGCTGGCTTTTTTTTTTTTAAACCATTTGCAGAATGAGTAGCACTCCTGCAGAAGTTATTGCATCATGGCTAAGTAGTTAGTAACACAGGAACCCAACTCTGCAGTTTCGTTTGGCTTGAGCCAAGTTAATAGCCCGCTGCAGCCGAAGAGGGGAGTATACAGTGATTTGATTCAAATTGTAAGAATGGCAGAAAATTAACCTTGTATTAAAAAGTCACTAAAATTAATTACTTGAATTACATTATCATGTAATGGGATAAGCATGAGAGCTATTGTGAGAGAAATGAGGTGATGAGAGCACCTCTGTTCTGCGGGGGAAAGCTGCTAATTATTTCCACTGTTAGGTGAAACTTCATCTTCTACCTCAAATGGAAAGACTTGACGCTTCGCAGCCAAAGTCACAAGCCCTTGCTTTAACCAGCTGAGCTTCAGATCCCTTAAATTACCCACCAAGAAGGTAATCCAGGAGGCAGTAGGGAAGATAACGGGGTGCAGCAAGCCTGTCTACAGAAGGTACGTTCTCGTTGATGTATGGTTTTATGACTTAAACCCTCAGCATTGTTGAACCCACATTTATCTTCTCAGGAAAAAGCCTCAACCTCAAAACCAGTGTGCGAAGCTCTGGAGGGGAAATAGGATCATGGAACCAAGCCAGTCAAAGCCCCAAAGGCTGCTTCTCTAGCGTTAGCCAAAAAGCTTGTAGCATTGATGCAGCTAGAGCGACCTTTCAGAGCCTGAAGCAGATGCCATGGTGGGGTAGGTCATGCTCCCTCATAGTAGAGTAGAGGTCTCTGCTGAGCCTGACAGTGCTGTTTGTTCACTGTACAGTGCTTCCTTGTCTTCACACGGGACCTAGGGAGCCTACGCACCAAAGTCATTATTTTCTCCTAATAGTTGGGAGTATTTTGTGATGCATAGAAGAGTCTTGCAAACTGGAAATGCCAAATCCTGAAATACACAGGTAATAGTAGCTGAATCCCACATGTCTAAGCTGCCTTGTGCAGCTCCTAACAATCAAAAAGATGGGTGTTTGTGGACCAGTAATATCAAGAGAGATGATACAACAACTTGACATAGCTGACTTGTTGCAGAGGTAAAACCTTCATGATTATTGAAGAACTTGATCAAAAATAGCGGATGCCTGTATGAAAGTAGTAATCACTTTTCATGTCTGTGGTCAAACGTAACTTAATGGTTCTATCAGTACAAGTTTATAATATCCCGGGCTTTTTGTACCTAAATAACAGCCCTTCTCCCTTTTCCTATTTCATCTCTACAATCTGCTTAATTTAGCATGTTTTACTTTAACCCTAATACTCTGGATGGTACAGGCAGCTGCTTCAAGGAGAGACAGTTACATCCCAGCACGTATTAGTTGCAAGTTAGAGGATGGTAAATTGCTGGCAACAAAAAAAAAAGTGAAGACAACTGGACAGTTATTTGTTGTCAAGGACCCTGCATCCCTTCCAGGCAGAAGCAGAAAGCAGCGGCTATTGGAGACAGAATCTGTGAGTGTATTCAGCAGTAGGTCACACTGATGATAACGATGATTCCTCTTTATGTGTGCACGCAAGTCTGTTTCACTCTTTGGAAGACGGAGGAACTCTATCCTCAGCTTAATAGTACTGATTATCAGTGTAGGAGTTGCCCTTTTTTTTTAACATACGTGAGTTCCTTCTGAGGCCAGTATTTATTCCTTTTGGGCACAAGTGTTGGAGAGAAAGCCCAGAATAGATCCATAAAGATTACACTTTTGTCACTTAAAAAGCAAATGTTGTGACATTGAACAGCTTCTGTCCTCCTGATGACCTGTTGTTTGTGCCTGAAAACCATCTATTTAGCTCAAGCACTTGAGGTGGACACCTCCCTGCTGAAAGTCATACAGGGGAGCAGAAATAATAGGATCACACCTAATGTTTCACTCCCAACCAGCTGGTATTAGCACTTGCCTGATGGTAGGAACCAGGGGCTGTCCAACTGCATGCTCAAGGATAAGCTCCTACTTTCACCTGTCTCCAGTGAACATATCATTGAGTCATTACTCATGCTCTGAATACAGGAGCTATCAGTCACTTTAGACTGTGCTCGGTTCTGCTCCCTGCTTTTATGTGTGTTGCAGTTCAGGGTAAAAAATACGCGATCATTCTGCAATACAAGAGCTTCCAAGCCTGCACAGTAGTTTTGTGCAAAGCTGCTTAATTTTCATACCACTGAGCTGCTCAGGGCTGTAACCCACACTTCACTTCAGGAGGGTTCTCAAGCAAGGCAGTTCCTGGCTCGTCATACATCAAGGTCAAATACAGCATGTGGCTCCTGTTCCCCAAAGGACCATGCAATGAAAATAGCTGGGACAAATGCTTTCTGCCTTCCCGCTCACAGATGTTCTGGATTAGGAGAGCTGCTGCCTTCAGTACCGTAACTGAGGATGGTGTCAGTGATGTTGAGGTTCTTCTGGTTTTGAAGTCACCACGACTAGGGAGTAACTTGAAAAGCAGAGCAGGCTTCTGCTCTTCCACTTACAGTGGAGTCTAAATTAGAAGTCCAAAGCATCAAACAACCCCACCATCAGCCGCTGATTGCAAATTAGCAATATTAAATAGTGAAAATAGACGGTACCAGCCATCCAGAGAACATCGTATTTTCAGTCCAGGAAAAACGGCTAGAACGAAAAGAATCATCTCCTATGTCATGTCGTGCTTAAAGCACAGGGGGAAGACAGGACAGAAAGCACACCGCAATCTCTGTTTCAAAGCACATGAACTATAAGAGCCAGCAGTGGATGTGATCCTACAAGAAAAACCTAACAAAAAGGATGAACAGATGGGTGTACAGAACATCTGAGGTTAACTGTGGTTTCACTGTCCTAGTTTTGATACTGTTAAACTTCAATCCCGTCTCCAAGGAGCTTATTTCTACACCACCTGCATTTTAGGAAAATTAATGTACCGTTTGTAGTCTGAACTACCGACACCGAAGTTCAGAGTCCCTTTAAGATTTCACAGATTTCCTCATTAAATCAGTGCTCTAGTTTTATATACAGCAGCAGCGCTTATTTTTACAATTTGACATGTGACCAATTAGACCAGCCAGTAGATGAAGACAGATCTCTCTGAAGTAATGGAACAAAGCTTAGGTTTTAGTCAGGCCTACTCCAAATATAAAGAGACCCAGTTGAACCCTGCTTTAGATTCACAAGAAATTAACGTGGCACACATCAAACTTTTAACAACAATTGGAATAGATTAGGTAATTTCTGTCTATGTAGTTAGATCAGTTTCCATAACACTAGTGAAAGTTTCTGACTAGAAATCCCTAAAAAAACCCACGTAAATGTACAAGTTTGTAGTTTTAGGTGAATCACAGGACACTACAAAGTTAATGTAAGCAGCTGCTCTTGCATTACTCACCTTTTCACTTTTGACACATCTCATGGTAAGCTAGTGTAACTGGCCAGGATTAGCCCAGCTGTTTGGCATCAACAGCTTTCAAGAGTAATTTTACATCCAAAAACTGAAGTGATGTAGCACTTGTGTTTGGAGGTAAGATTTGCCACTGCGCACAGTAACAACTCCTACCCAAAACTGGACAACCAAGCCAATGCTGGATTATCTTCTTCTGAAAACAAGAAGGAAAGGTTAACGCAGGGGAAAATGGTATTATACAGCTATAAGACACCAGCGTTCATGTTTCTAGTGAGCTTCCCAACAGTCTATGGTACTCTCGTTCCTACTTGTGTAGGAATAATAAAAAATTATTCATTTTTTCCAACATGTGGAGAAGGCAAAATAAGAATTGCACCAGATTTTCTACAAAGCAGCACTGTCACTTCTCCTGAAGCTACTTAGAATATAGGCTTGCCTGGGAAGTTTGTTTTATAGCTGGATTATTTAAGATAAGGATGCTGTAATTGGTTTGACGTATAAAACCGCCGACCTTCAGTGGAAGGGAGATACAACTGCTTTGAAGTGCTTTTCTTACCCTTGAACATTTTGGTAACTGTTACAATACTGTGTCGCATCTCTGAAGGACTTTTTGAAGTCTAGGCAACAGAACAGAGACCTCAGAAGGGGCCAGCCAGTTACCTTGCTGAGGAAAGCAGTTCCATTACAACCAAGCATAAAGCCTTCAACTGCTAACATGTTCCCCACCTCAGGATCTGACGGAGTTCTCCCTGCGAGAAGCAGAACGCTGGGTTTCAAAGACGTGAATTCCAGACGCGAGGGAACTCGGGTATTTAGGTTGCATCTTACCTTTCAGTTATTCCCACTGCCACAGCAGTAAGCAACAGACCAACCTACCTTGCCAACATCAAGACACCAGCAAGTCAAGGTCCAAAGAGGTTTTAGCTGCGTGACTCATGAGATCACAGTAATTTAATGAAAACATGTCCTCTTCCCCAGATTAGTGGTGTTACTCCACCTTTATCATGCAGGCAATTCCCAGAGTCAGAATATAAAAAAAACCACTGGGCTTTTTTACTTTTACGGACTAAATATATTGACACCCTTTATACAAATAAAAGCAAATTATAGTATTACATTAATTTAACAAATTCTAATACAAAACCCGCATATTTCATAAAATGCGATTTTTAAATCGAAGCTCTACAGAAACATACAACTCCCCTATAGAGATGTCCAGTCCGCCGAGCAACGTTTGCTCAAAATATAGTTATGAACTTAAATATGCTCACAAGTGTATTACACTTGAACTATACATTTGGATAAACATTACTGAAATCAGAAATGAAGAAAGTCTGCTTATTACCAGACCTAGCTGTACAGCTCAAACGAGAAGAAGCCACCGGCTAAGTTCACTACAGCCCATAGCTGGAGCAGCTTTGCCTTGCTGGTGGCTGACCGCACCTTTCAAACACATTCAGCAGTCATGTGAAGACTTTAGCGTTACCAATCAACAATGTAAAAGAGAAAGTAAAGTAACTGATGGCAGTAAGAAGTGAAGTCACAAGCCACATCCAGATCACAGGCAATACGCTGCCTACACCACTTACAGACTAAAAACTTTCTGTAATAAAACTGATTTACCAAATATTCAAAAGAAGTTTTTGCCTATTGCTCTACTTCACGCAAGTTTACTGCTTTCAGGTTTTAAAATATTATGAAGTGATAGAACTAGCTGAATTAAAGGTATACAAAATGATCATCTATCAAACATTCACTTTATACATAAACATTTCTGAAACAGATTTACAGTATACAATTAGTTTATACAGCTTAAGCAACTGTTACAATGTCATTTCTCTCAAACTGAAAGCAGCCAAGAGGTCTAAGATTTTGTTAAAAGGTTCCTGGTCACCATTCAAATTTTAACTTTCACGTCTCACGCTGTTCACATCCGTCTCATCACATTTAACACTGCAGGGTTCGTTTAATAAACTATACATTATCCCATCTAACCGTACGCTGGTTAATGTGCAAGAAAAAGCTCATTAACTCCAATGCGTTTTTTAAATACAATGTTATCTACATTTTTCCCCAGAATGCTTTCGCTTCCTGAGCTAGACATAAAATACCTTAAAACAGGTTTAGACACAGATCTGAGACCCCATAAGCAAAACTACATTAAAATGTGCAGAGGGGAAAAAAACCACACCACTTTTGGTAGCTCGCACTACTATTTGTTTGCGCTCTAAATACATTTTAGATGGATCTAATCTGTTGAATAAGGTAGCAAACAATATTTTAATTTTCTAAACTACATTATTGTGTATTGCTCTTGCCTTTTATGACTTTTATATAATAGAACGTGTATATTTCACAGCCTACTAAATACTCCGTATAATCTTAATCTTGTCATCTGGGCAACTGGATTTAGGAATGCTATAGTCTGCAACAGAAGCATGCAATTTTGGTGGGGTTTTGTTGGTTTTTTAGGTCCAATCTCATTGCGTTCAATACTAGTATCTAAATCAAAGAAGGACAGCATATTAAAACTGGTATTTTGCAGGTACATTTCAATATTTTAAATACATTTTTTATTTCCATAAAAGTCTGAGGTCACTGTCAATGAAAAAGAACAAATCTGAAACAGAAACAGATTTTTGTTTGGATGAAAACGGGTTTTGGTGCTATCTGTGATTTCTGTTTTTGAATCTGGATTTCATAAATCATTTTTGAATGAAAAATTAATTTTCTAATCAAACAACGAAGTAACTTACAGTAAAAACTACAGCATTAAATATGCTTATACAGTAAATTGCAATATGGTAAGCTTGGGTTTAAGGTGCTATTCCATCCGCCCTGAAGTCTTTTAAGGACTTTACCAGGTGGGCATCATGTCCGGGAACCAGACTCTACCGAGATGCTTTGAAACTTCCCAGTGAATCTGCTCTAAGCTGTATTTCTGATCAGGAATCAAAACTTCCTCCATAATAGAAAGCTGAGAGAGACGACCGCCACACATCTTCACAAACTCAACAAAGGCACTGCAAGAGACTTCACATTCTCCTAGCCCAACGGCTGACAGATACTTGCAACGTTCTGCGATACGGATCAGCTCTTCATCCAGTGGCCGTAATCCATTGGCGCACACCACCAGTTCAACTAAGCGAGGGCACGTCATCCCAACGCGGCCGAGCACGTCTTTGCTTACCGATCTTCCAAAGTAAAGGTGAGTGACAGGTATTTCGTAACGAAAGAATGGGTCAAATTCTTCTTCATACAAGAAGAAGTACATTACTAAATTTACTTTAGGAGAATGCTTGATGAAAGCGTCCCAGCTGCTCTTCTGAATCGTGTGGAACTGAGTCTGTCCAGGATTTTCACTGACGACATCAATGCGCAAGTGTTCCAACCTGACATGTTTTTCAGAAGACAGAGCAAGCAGAAGCTCATCGCTCAGCAGGTGGTAGTTCAGCGCCAACTCACGTAAACCGTGACACTGGTCAGCCACGCAAAGGATACCTGGGGAAAAGAGAACGTCGTGAAAGGGGCTACACAGATAAATACACCAATGACTGAACAAGAAACGTAAGAGTGAGTTCGTTTATGTAGAAGAGGGTGCAAAGACCACGTATTTCAACATGCGATCGAGGCCTAACATCAAAACGAAATCATACTGGACAAGCAGAACATGAATCTTTTTCACAGAAGCACGGTCTTGTGACTTCTTTGTACCTACGTGGTAAGATACATGTACACTATGTGACTACATCGCTATTTTGCTAGGGAAATAAAGAAGTTAACACATTGCGTTTTATACTTTCCTGTGGGAGTTGATTCTCACGTGACAAATACATAAATAGCATACTCTTGACTGTTCTGCCCTGTTGTAAGGCGACATATACTCAAATTCATTTTTGTAAAAGGGGCTTACTGATAATAAAAGTATTTCCCCAGCCCGCTCTGGAAGAACGGCTGTCCCCCTCTGTGGCTGACAAAGCAGCCACGAATGGAATCTGTCACCTGAGGAAAGCAAACGTAAAACGAATGCTAGATTTTCATTGAATACAGAAGTTGCTGCTGCCAGTATTTGCTCTTTCTAGCAAAGTATAAATATTTAAATTATGAAAAGCAACAGCAAAAGGAGGGAAAACAATAAAAATCAGGAGCAGTAATTCCTAGAACAGTGATTTTCAGACTCTCCCTTTAATGAATCGATATAATCTGCTGCTCGTGGAAGACAGAGACATTAACAAAAAGAATTCAGTTCGATCTACAACATTTCTACTCATCCTGTTTGCAGATACAAGCAATGGTACCACACTGATAACAGTACTAAAAAAAAAAAAAATCCACTAAGAAAAGCATACAGTCCTCTGCATTTCATGTGACCCAGAACCGTGTGAAATTCAGGATATGGCCTTTCCATTAATAGAGGAGATGAGAACACAGCATTTAATACGCAACTGAAAAACCTGAGCTCAATACACTATACCTTTGAAGCAACGGGAAGATGTATAGAAAGACAGCAGTTATATTAAGATGCAGTTAATAAACTCAAAAGCCTATGCTGAGCTGAAAAACACTTTCTTTAAAAAAATGACTGTAAAAATATTCCATTGCATGAATATATACACCAAAAGAGTATGTATTTTCCATCTGAGGATCCGCAAGAACACATGCATCAGAAGCTCTTCTAACTATATCAAATACTGTCATTTCAAATATAAAAAGTTTGTTAAATGAATAAAAAAAAAGCAGAATTTAGGTAAACAAAATTTTAACCCAACTCTTATTGCAACTATTTCCTGTAAAAACAGTTCAGATATGTAAGCATACTCATTATTTCATTCAGGGGGGAGGGGATGATGAAGTGAAAATCCAGGATTTTTTTTTTTTTAAAGATTGGAGTACAGAATTAGAACAACTAAGTATAACTACAAACTTGTGTGTACCTTCTACACATTCCGGAGATCATCTCCCATCCTTAAGTCATAACAAACAAAGTTATTCTTACAGCAATACTCCCATAAGGGCTACTATGACCACTCCATTTAAGCAGACTCGGGCATATTGTTTCACAATACCTAGGTCTGCTGACACATGAAATATTTTAAACAGTTTCAAGATTCAGGTACATTGTCTCGTCACTACACAGTTTCCAAAAACAACTCGCTACAAATTTAGCACCCAAACCAGCTTGTTATCCAGACTGCCATCTTTCAAGCAATAATCCTTGTTAACTTTAAGGGTACGTTATTGACTAGTGCAATGCAAAAAGAGAAGAACTGGGGTTCATCTTGCTGCGATTTTTTTATGGGTCTAGGACTGGATATCCACACCACATACCGGCAGTGAAATTATGTATCCTGCATATAGAACTGACAATGAATACAGTGTAGGTAGTTACTGGAGGGCCTGGGGGAGCCCCTGCTGTAAGTGGAGCGTTCACAGAGCATCCCTAGGCACCGCCCAAACCTTGGTGTCACCGAGGGGTAAATCCCTTTGATAGCATACAGCACAGATTTGCACCAAAAAGAGCCCTCTACTAGACTGCTGATGCAGACACACATCCACTCTTTTCTCCTATCCCCTATTCAAAGCAAAGCAACCCTCCTACCCCGAAAGCAGAGCAGAAACACAGCCTTTACAGAAATGCTTTCAGTTTCCTCTGTTCCAATAGCTAGTATTTCAGGTAATAAACAGCAGCACATCAATGCGGATTTAAAAATAACCATTATTTTGTTTTACAAGGTACTGCTGCAGTTCTAATGCAAGTTAAAGTTCAGAGGGGAAATAGCAAGCAGAAGAAACTTCAGGAATGCTCACAAAGATTAGAAATACATCACAGCCTCTGTATTCCCCGTCCCAAACCCAAACACGCCTCTCTACCTTTGTACAGTAACTGAGGGATTATTCAGAGCATTTGGAAGCAATTCACAGTTTGATATCACCCTGTTTCCTTTATCCCCGCAGTAGTGGAGTCTCTCTTGCACTACTTGCATTACTCTTCTCTGTCCTTCACTAACAAAGTTCTTGAGAACCAATCTAGTACTGAACGTTCCCCCTCCCTCCCCCAAACTGCAATCTGAAGGCACATTGTACCATTTTCAGTGCATCTGTAAGTAATTAGTTTTGCATAACTCATGGCCCTTTTGGTTCAGTTGAAGTTTTTCAATGTTTATAGCAGCCTGCTAATTATATTCCCATTAGAAAAAAAATCCAGGTAAGTCTCGGTGCTCAAAGTTTCTCATTTTCCTTCAAGAGTCTCATTTTTGCAGCTTGCCTTCTCTGAAGCCAGCCATCCACATACCAGCTCCTTTCTTTTGTTCCACTTTTTTCTCCATCTCAAGGCACACCCATACCTGAATTAAGCAATCCAATCCTCCTGCCATTTGCTTAGCACTCTCTGGTTTTGTCATTAATGCATCTGATCCCATTCTATTCACCTCCACTCAATGAAGGACAATAATAGTTGTGCTCCTTGTTCCTTAAACAGGCGTTGCCATTTCGTACCCATTGTTCCTTCAATTTAAAACATCGTACAAGATACATCAAACGGAATACAACAGCCGAACAACTTCGTAAACCCATGCCCCTCTCCCAGATTATAGAGTGTATGATGTTCCGCAAAACCTTCTAGCAAGGATTAGCCACAAGCCAGCAGAGTCTGCTAGAGCTGACAGGTTACTCTTGGATCCGAGTCCAAGGAAATTACTCTCTTTGCCTAGCTGCAAATTACTGCTGGAGCCTCTTCCTCTTGACAGACACGTTACGGATCCTGTACTTCTCAGACACACAAGGATTCTCAAATGAAATTTTAAAAGTCAGAAAAACCAGTCACTCAAGCTAATTTAAGCAACCCCCTATCTAGCCCCCTATTACAAAGCTTTGAAGGAAGTAACATTCCAGTTGACACGCTGGTGAACACTTTGCTGGACAAGCCTGCTGCAAAACAAACCCGCATTTTCAGGACTTCTTTATACAAAACCAAACACAAGGTTTTGTTCAAGAGCTACACCTGCGAAAGGTATTAAGTTTGTGTTTTGTTTGTTATCACTACAGCAACATGCCCTCTGCTACAGTATCATTTCCCCCACATATCAGGAGTCCTGCTGGTGAATTTTACATATACCTAGTATTTACAGTTTCAATATATTTGCACGAAGAAAGTTATGGTGACTGCAGTAATTTCTACTTATCCTCAGAAGAGGAATTTAACTAAGTTGCCAGCATCTCATTTATAATTCCTCTTCCATTTCTCAGTGAAAAACTGTAAGGGTTAAGTTGATGGGCTGTGAATCAATCTTAAACTTGCTGTGCATTGCATAGATCTTCCACCAACGGTAATTCTGTGAGCTTCAACAATCTCAGTGCTTTCATTCTGGTACGAGCTGGCTTCATTCTTGCTACAAACACACTCGGAGTGTTGATGAAGTACATTTGGTAATGGCAGAATTTCTGCACAGCTCAGTCTTATCTCCCCTTTGTTGATGCTGTCTGCACTTATTCTCCAGCAAAAGATTAAACTGCTTTCTTTCAGAATGACTAAGCCAGCATCTTCATAATCCGTGACATTGCAACACTCAAAACCCATATATAATGAGCTGCACAAAAGGAACTTGCGTTCCAGAAAGCTTAATTATACTGGAATACTTAAATAGTCATCACAGAAGTAGCGCACCGTCAAGTCAATACATACTCTTTTTAAGTTCCACAAGAGGTTAGTTATCTGTCCAGACACGCACTATTTTATTATTAGCTCAGTATTCACTCTGCAAGCGCTGGGATGGATGGATTGACAATGAGCTGAATTAGTATTTTGTTCAGTGACAGTTGCTGTAGATACCACGTTCATCCTCACTCTCACCCCACCCCTATTTTTTCAGATTTTACTGGTTCAGACAGAATTTAATGCATACATTTAAAAAAAAACAAAACCAAACCACAGTAGCTTACCAGCTGGAGAAACATGAGGACAACTGCTCATTTTCAACAGTTTGAGCGTGTCACTGTTGTTAGCCACGAGCACTTTGAGAGATGGATCATCTACTGGTGTATCGTCAATCTTAAGTGAAGAGAGGGATTTGGAGTTTACAAACACCACTGTCAGTGCAGAAATAAAGTGAGACTGGAGAAAAAAAAAGTTTAAATGAAACAGTAGTATCTGAAATAAAAATCTCAGTGGTTTTATATATACTGTACACAGCAGTCCTAGTTTTCTTTTACTTACTGACAGCATTTGCTGAAAAAACATTCTTTTGATATTGCATACTTAAAAATTAATACTAAAATTGACATATTTTTGAGTAGAGGAAGTATAATAATTTTTTGCTCTCAGTCTACGTATTTGGCAAATCAGAATGTCTAACATTAAACATAAACCAAGAACCTGACCCAGGACAATCCACTACACAAACTTAAATCTACAGGAAGACCACGAGCAAAGAGAAAGCCTAGAAGCTCTACTTTTGAGGATAATTTGCAATTTGCACCCTAAAAGAAGCATGTTCTAGAACAGCAATTCCCATGAGGTGAGTTCTGCTGTGTTGGTGAGATGCAAACACAGTCAAGAGTGGCAACCCTGTACCGTTAAGATGTGTCCAAAGACAAACGGTACCACTGCCTGCCTACCATCCACAGAGAGTATTTAGGGTTTGAATGGATTTATCTAGCAAAGCTAACCGGAGTGGTCCAAACAGAGCCAAGGAGCAGGTGATCAATTAATTACCAATTAAGCAGCATAGATAATGGAGGTACAGTGCTCACGGTTGCTCCTCAGCATTTTCATGTAACCACTGAAACTTACCAGTAGAGAGAGCCCAGAACACCTTAACTTGAGAAACACAGACTAAGGAGCAGATACAGCAGTGCTTGTAGAAATCTTTGGTGGTATGAAGGAAGTGAATAATTAGCTTATCTTCATGATTTCTTACAAGATTGACTGAAGAGAAGACTTAAAAAAAGTACTTCCTCCATGCACTACATTAAGTATCCCATAAAATTACCTGCTACTTTGATTTCAGTACTGTTTCACTCTGACCCACATGCACATGTAGAATCCCGAGTACAGTTATAAGAGAGAAGGTCTGGCAACCATATTTGCTCATTCTTATGCGATATGTTTGTGGTTTTTCCTACAACTCACACACAATTAAGATTTAGAGCAGGAATTAATATTTTTACATTAACATAAACTGTCGAAGTCAGTTCATGCAAATGGAAACAGATAGTTCAAATCAGAAGAATTCGGCATCTTGGCTTCAGGGACCACTCCCAGCTATACTGACAATACTCTGATTATATATGTTATGTACTGAAGAAAAGGTGCTTTAATAGTATTTCCACTCTGTCTTCCAAAAGTGTTAGCACTGTGTTTTTATTCTACGTATTTAGAATGTAACTCCCTTCACTAAGAAGGCTGTTAAATAGAAAGGCAAAGAAAGTTAACCATGTTTACAAAAACAGGTAACTTGAAAACGTAGTTTGAAGAGCTAACGGAAGACAGGCAATATCCCAAAATTGTAAAAGCTGGTCATTTAATGTCTTTTCAATATTGCCACGCATGTAGCCTATAGTATGATTCTTTAAAAGATTCATGTAGAATATGCTTAATGAAAAGACTAGGCAACACAATGCTAAATGTGATTTACAAATATTTGCCAGATGTCACATTACTTGAAATCAGAAGAGCACTAATGAAGATAACGCAAAGTAGTTCAAACTTCTTATACAGTCTGATTAAAAAAAAAAAAAAAAGGAAATTGTGTAGTATTAACCATTTTTCAGATCCATTCATCTTTGCCTGCTTCTCATCCAATGGGCCTGTTACTAATGGCTTCCCACAAGAACTTATTCATGGTCCAATTCGATTCTTTAGTTTCGTTAGTGGTCTAAGAAAATTTAAAAATCATTGCTGGTCCCATATGCCAGCGACAATATTATTGTAGTGGTAAACATCAAAAGGCAAAGTATGCCTAGAGTTGATTTTGGCTCATTTTGAATATATTTTTTAAAGGACATATGTGCACCTATTAGGAACAAAAAAAGGAAGCCTGTATTTTAGAAGCCTTGAAGCCGAGTAAGACCATAGCATGAATGCTTACAAATAATTATTCAGCAAGCTGAATAAGACCGTAACATATCCCTCCAGTGAAAACTAAGCAAGAGAGCTAAAACAGCATTCAGATTAAGAAATACAACAATAAGCAAGAGCTAAAAGGACAAAGTATTTCTAGCACACTAAGACTGTGCATTGTTTTCACTATGTTCAGTTTTTCTTACAGTCACATTTCAAAGCACATCAAAAAAGGAAAAAAACATACAAAAATGAAAGATCTGAAAGCCTCTTTGAAAATTAAGGATTAAAAATATATATATTCAAAAGAACTACATGATGTGGCTGTGATCACTGCCAAGGATAATTGATAATGCTTCTGTAGCTAACCTTGCTTAAACCCTACAGCCTACTTCCTTTCCTGAGGCTGTCCCTAGTTCTTCCTTGTCCTTGTCGCCATCATCAGCAATGACATCACTGAGATCCAGCTAATAGTCTAATTGTATCTGGCCCTTCACATACATGTGGACTGGATTCAAGAATTGAGGCTGCGAGCCATCTGAAACGTCCCTGCCATAGAACAAGCAGCCCAGGTTATGCCAACCACTCTCCTGCTCCTCAGCAATAGTACATTTCTACCTCACTAGCAGGAATTCCTGTTTAGAAGCACATATATGCAGCGACCATGAAATGGTGGCGTTCAAGATCCTTAGGGCACCAAGCAGGGCGCGCAGCAAGCTCACTACCCTGGACTTCAGGAGAGCAGACTTTGGCCTCTTCAGGCATCTGCTTGGTAGAGTGCCATGGGACAAAGCCCTGGAGGGAAGAGGGGCCCAAGGAAGCTGGGTAATATTCAAGGACCACCTCCTTCAAGCTCAGGAGTGATGCATCCCAACAAAGAGGAAGTCAGGCA
>NW_008825547.1:89693-97729 GCF_000699105.1 Pygoscelis adeliae
CTGGGGAGACCTCATTGCAGCCTATCAGTAGTTAAAGGGGGCTTATAAAAAAGATGGTGGCAAACTTTTTAGCAGGGGCCTGTTGCAACAGGACAAGGGGGAATGGCTTTAAACTAAAGGGGGGTAGATATAGACTAGATATAAGGAAGAGATTTTTTACGCTGCAGGTGGTGAAACACTGGCACAGGTTGTCCAGAGAGGTGGTGGATGCCCCATCCCTGGAAACATTGAAGGTCAGGTTGGACGGGGCTCTGAGCAACCTGATCTAGTTGAAGATGTCCCTGCCCACGGCAGGGGGGTTGGACTAGATGAGGGACTTTAGAGGTCCCTTCCAACCCAAACTATTCTGTGATAAGAGATTTGTCGTCTTCTAGATTACATGTCTTCTACGAAAATCTAATTTTTGGTAAACTTGCAAGGTAAAAATCTGACAGAAAATTTCAGAAATACAGTGCACTTTGCCCAAGAATCCAACACTTGACTGCATGACACGAGGTATTGGAAATCATGATCATATTGCTTTCTAAAGAGAGCTCAGTGATAATATAATCCCTACAGCAAGTCCACACAGATAAAACTCTACCACTTATTCGATTATAATCGTCTCCTAAACGTCCCCTACAGTCTCACAGTACAACTACACAGACAGGAATCGTCTAGCCTCCTGACTTGCAACATATTGCCCAGTATTACACTAAGGTCAATAGACAGGAGGACTTGGAAGAACAAGGTCAGGACTAAGTTCTCACACAATGCAGAGAGTAAGCGAAACAGTTACCCATCTTAATTCCTCCCTTTAATACAGCCCAGTAATGGAGTTTTCTTTACCAAAGATTTATATTTTTTACAATAAAACTTTTCATAAAGTTATAGAAATACTGTATGAACCACTGCAATACTTTGCTACAGAAAAATATACGTATTAAAATACCTTTGGTAAATCCATGAAGCTTGGCCGGGCAGTTGAAATTAGCCCAAGTGTTTTCAGAGAGCAATTCACAAGCTGTGATAAAATATCACAAGCTGCTTCTGCAGATTCCTTGCTACTGTCCACCTTAAAACAAAACACATTTATTGTTCAGAAAACACTGCACCAAACACACTCTTTACAAAAAAGCAGAGTAGAGTAGATGTACTTTAACATTTTTTTTCACTTTACCTTCTGAAATATGATGTCAAAAAAACCCCACAAGACACCTCATTGGGAATCCATCAATGTCATTCTTTTTTCCCCAAAAAGTACATACCAAAAATCCAAGATAATTTGCTATAAATTTACCACTCTCCTAAATACTTTGGTAAAATTTAGCATGGTGAGGGGTCAGCTAAACAGTTTGTTCCAAGATATTCAATCCACATCAGATAATAAGCAAGCAGAGGTTCATTTGGGTCCAGAGCCTACCCCACTTCCTCTTTACATTCTTCCTTATCAAAATGCGGGCATTCTATAAATCCTTTACTGTGTGGAAAAAACTGTTGCCTTTTATGGTGACTCAGCTTATAACATAGAGCTGCTGGAGAGTTAAGTGCGTTATCATTTGAACCTATATGACTGGGCCTTCATCATCAATACCACAACAGATATGCAATGGATACTCTGAAAACAAAATCTTCATTAGTCAGCTTGTTACATAACCGAATCACTTAATGCGCCTCCAGTGGATCCCCCCCAACATTCAGATGTGCTTTCCGAATCACCTCTTATATATACAGTAGGCATGACAGCTTTGCAAACCTACGGAACAGTAAAAAAACTTGATCACAAGATCAATTTGAAGTCTACCATAAGCCATGCTACCTTGTCAGCAACTGATCTATGTCCAACGAATGTTCATTTTCTGCTCAAACACAAGGTGAAAAACCTCGATTTTCAACAATCCAATCTTTCGTTGCCTACAAAAAACCCTGAAGTTTTCAGCCTTGACAGAGTAACAGTCAGTGTTACATGCACTTCCTTGTGATTATCCTTGCTACTTAGTATCTC
This sequence comes from Pygoscelis adeliae, assembly GCF_000699105.1. Lineage (NCBI taxonomy): Eukaryota > Metazoa > Chordata > Aves > Sphenisciformes > Spheniscidae > Pygoscelis > Pygoscelis adeliae. The sequence goes on from NW_008825547.1 coordinate 91,678, forward strand.
CTGTGATCTAGTGTTCATTCTGCAGCACTGAAGGACAACTGAAGGGACACGTTCAAGAAATGATGCGGTTATCACCCTACCAGTGAAGGGCATCTGAAATCCTTCAAAAACACTTGGTGCAAAGCAACGTAGACAGGAGATAGACACTGGAAGGTCATTCCAATACTGCTACAAATTTTCTTTATTTGGACACCGATAAAAAAAAAAACCTGCAAACCTTGTGATAACAGTTTGTATCTGGTATTGCATCAAGCAGTAGCAATACACGTGATCAGGCAGAGGTGCCCTAGCTACCCACACGCTGATGATTCCTACATTAAAACTGCCAGATCTCAGAAACAAACAACTAGTACATCCACCTTGCTGCAGAAGTCATTTGCTTTCCAAATTTGTCACACAGCTGATGCATACACAGCCATGACTGTTTCACAGCACCCTTCTAAAACACAGTGATATGTCGGCCAATGTTAAAGGTTTTGATCTGCTGAAAATAATTCCAAGACATTAACAAAGCCAATTCTCACCAAATGGTGTTTCTCAGCCGAGGACAATCAGTAGATATACCATCCTGTGCAAATCCCATGTATTTTTTCAGTTAACTGAAACGCAGCTATGCTGAGTAGCAGCCGTATGTGGACAACCCCATACAATTTAGTACTAAAACTCCTAGTTGCTTACTAGGAGTACTGAAGTCGCTCTCTGTGCATCAGATGTTTTTGACCCATGAATATTAGATCCAGCTCCCTACAGGATGTGAAATGGGGCAACGGTCAATTTATGCATCCTGATCAAACTTAATTCTAAGGCAGGTACCCACACGTACAGTAGTATCAGAACTGAAGTATTTCTGCCCACTCATTGAGGCAGAATTTTAAGCGGCTAAGATGCTACAAGAAAGAAGAAAAAAACCCACCAAACAAAATATCCCCACCTAATGGAATTAAGGCAACGAAAAGGTATGTTCAAAACTGTTACTCCACATTTTAGTACTGAAAATATACCCAAATAAACAACTTAATTGGGAGGTAACCTCCATGTCTATACGCCCATTTAGAGAACCCATTTCATCAGTATACGAGGCCTGAAAACAAGGCCTACCACACTGAGAGCTGCCATATTTCTTCTTAAATAATTGACAATCCTAAATCACAAAAATAACATCATAAGCCTTTCCTAACATTTAGTGATGTTCTTTAATTTTCAACATGTTAAAATGTTTTGATCACAATTGTCAATTACCACTTATCATCAGTATTTCAATTACTGACATTAATTAAATACTTCTCATGCTTTCATATTTATATAGATGAACCGTCAAATCTGTCTCAACAGTATCAGAGATATTTCCTTAAAATATCCTGAATGAAAAAAAAGAACTAAGTTTAACAGATGCTTTTATTTTTATAAAATTACTTTTTAAAAGCTTATAAAATATACTACCTTGAAGCTTACGTACTGCAGGTGATTGGAATGCCTCTTTATTATTTGCTTGATTAGTTCAGGATGCGTAGCCCTCAAGTAAGACGTAGCTGGTTGATTCAGTTCAAACTCAAAACACCTCCAGAGATCAGGCATATGAAACACTTGGTTCCAGCTTCGGCAGACCTGCGATGCATGAGCACGATCCAGAAGGGGCAAGTACTGAAACACCTGCAGGATAATGTCTTGAAGCAGGTTTGCCCAGTCAGGACTCCGCACAGCTATGGTTTTCTCATCTATAACCTTGTGCCTCTTGGATTCTTTCTCAGTTGTCTCTTCAGATGAACTGCTGTTGGCCTCATTAGTTTTTCTTCCTCGTTTCATTCTATAAGAATAATTAAAAAAACCCAAAACTATCTATTTTGTAAATGTAACAGAGCTGAAAAGAACAATATTAATAGAAAACTGTGGAGGTGAAAAAGCCTGTTTTCTGTAACCATGCTTTTGCAGGGTTCTCCCTACCCTTACATGAAGGACAAAAACCCCAAGTAAGAATGAGTTTGCAGTAGTAGTCTAAAAATAACATTACCATCTAAACAGATATCTTTAATATTACTTCTTTAATCATTAACAGTGCCAATCCATTTCTAACAGTCACTCTCAGTGTTTCACTTTTGTGTTTGAGAACACTTTGAACCTAACTGTTCTACTGTTTTGTTGATTATCACTCCGCTTTCCTACCAATGGAAAGATATTCTTCTGAACAATTTTGTGAACGCTGACATTCATATTGCTGCCCCAGTCCTACCGACCAGAAACAACATTTGAAACTGTGAAAGGCAAAAGGCGGGCAAGAAAGTAAATAATGAGTGTATGCATGTTTGCAGGCATTGCATCTTGCAGATGATGTATCTGGCCAATTCATTTTTTCTCCCAGACAGGAAGAACCTTATTTCCTTTTTATTTCTTTAAAAAAAGGGTTACTTCAATATGCACCTGTTTTAAATCAGTATCCTTAAAAACATATTTCATCAAGAACATTGGTGTGCTTTCGTTTTTCCAACTAACTAGTAAATAGGGATCATGAAAGATATCCAGTAACAATCTAGAAGTTGCAAACCGCAAAAAAAGTTTACAGAAGAGTCAGCAAACTTTCTTCAAAATCATATTAAATTCAGCAAGTCTGAGGCAAAAGGCTATCTCATTCTCAGAGGCACATACTTCTTCCATAGTGGTCTCACTTACACAAGTTCTACCTTTTATTACAATATTAAAGAGGAAAAAAACCCCACCACTACATACATCTGAAATAAATCTAGCATTGGGTTTTGATCAAAGTGTGTTCTTTTGCACATGCCAGCTTACACTTGAACTTAGCATCCAATCATTTATTTTTAAAAGCCTCAATGCAATGCACATCATGTCCTAAAGGACTATGAATGAGACCTCACACTAAACTACAACACACTCAACTATAGTCTCTAAAAAGCTAAGAGAATCCGGGGGTGGCGTGGGCTTGATATACATAAACATCCCCCGGCCCCCATGATTTCTATAAGATAAACATGGACTTCATACATAGTGAAATCATTCTGGTTTAACATTCAAGTACAATTACACATATGAGATTATCATATGCCCGGTCCATTTGGGATCTGGACAATTAACTCTCCCTGCTATGTACTGCAACTGAGTAAAAGTTTAGAAGTCTTTTATAAAAACAAAGTGTAATACGCTAGATATACAAGTAAAAAATTATACTGTTTATCATCCAATGCATCATAGACTATTTTTTCAAAGCCAGCATCTCCTTACCGATCTATAAAACACTTTAATCCTACGTACTCACATGACAAAAGCAAGCTATCACTTAAGGTCTGAAGTTATTCATAAAACAATGTAAACAAACCTGAACATACTGTCATGAAAGACTGATGAACAGAATTTGTCTCTCGATTTTTTTTCAACTTCATGTTTTAATCCCAGTAGCACTTGGGGGCAATCATAAGATGAAAACACTACCGGGCAAAAATCTCTACTTATTTCCTGAGAACTATGTGCTGTGATTCATAGCTCATGACTAAGAGACTGCAAAACGTGACTCTTGTGCTGAAACAAGCTTTCCACCCGAGACAAGCTTTCCACCCGAGAGAGTTCTGTTACTGAGCCACTAACTTCACCGATACAGAAGAAAAGCAAGAAAACTGAATAGTGACTTAGAACCATCTGCAACTAACAAAAAGATGAAGGAACTGGATTTTGCAACTGTGAAAACTGAATAATTAAACTTAAAACTAATCAAGAATTAGATTTGCAAATCCACTGCAAACCTGTCATGTTTGTATTTGAGATAACTGCTAAGCATAGCCCAAGAATATTATTTGTAATAAGCTAGTCTGAAATGCAATACTCCTTTAAACTTCAGGCTAAACAGATATTCCAAACAACTAGGTTATAATGAGCAATTACCACATGCAAGCTATTCACTTGCCAAATTTGGGATAGCATGTTTGATGTCTTTAAGTCTTTCCAAAGCCATCTCTTGTTAATACGTAAAAAAACTACACAAGGTAACCGATAGACTTGGCTCTCCAAGTCTTTTTTTACAGAGATCCTGCCTCATCTTTCGCTAATAAGGTAATATATGTGCGTAAGTTTTCTAGTTAGGTAGGCTACTTTTATCACTGCATTAGGGGTCAAGTTCTGGATTTTCTCCCTTATCACATTATAGGAGCTTTTGTGCACGTACAGTACAGCTGATTCACATACAGCACATGTACTAAAACTGATCTTTTCAAAGACACGAGCACCAGATCTGACACTTCAAAAAAAAAAAAAAAAAAGAGAGAGACCAGGAATGAGCTGCCACTGGCAAAACTGTATGAATTTTTCAGCTGGAAAAATAACCTCCGAGACATGGCTGATAGAGGTGGACCAGGTCATCAACAGCCAACTTACAAGTTGCACCTCTGAGCTAACTTTGATGAGTTCTAGGTAGCTAATATGTGCTGGTTACAGATCAAAGCCCACTCTTGAAGTTGTGGGCTACTATCCCAAGTTTTTAGAGACAGCCAATGAAGAAAAGAAGCAATACTGCCATCGTTAGAGCTATACTGATGATGAATTTCAGGTTACAGTCTTCCAAGAAAATAAGATGCTATGTGTTCTAGGTGCCGTGGCTTGATAAGTAGGGGATGGGAAAAGCCATTTCCAGACAACTCTTTTGTCACTGACATCTCGGATGCTTCTGTAACTGAAAAGAGAGAGTAATCATAAGTTTTCAGAAGTATTTCCTTGTGGAACTTTTTCAAAAGAGAAAAAAGTATCTAAGCTCAAGACTAAAAAATATGATTCAAAGAATTAGATGATTGTTTTGTCACCTAATTTCTAATTAATTTGTTCATCTAATTTTTGTCATCTTCTTTCAGAATTTAAAGTATTGGAATAGCTTTTTAAAAACATAACTGGTTTCAACCTCTTAACATGCCTAACAATAAAACAAATACAAAATTGAAAGAATGCATGTTTGCCTACAGAAGTTTGCAGAGTTATCTAAAAATTATTTATTAAAAAAAGTAAGGCCACTTACACTAAGAGAGTAATCCTTTCTGCAAATTTATCATAGGAACGGGCAAATGCAATTAGGCAGCTCAGTTCACTTTGTTTTACGTATCTTACAGTCTAAAGATCTAGCCATTTTAAATCCAAGGCCAACAGAAATAAGTTTTCAGCAAGGAAGACACTGATGCAAAATTCCATGCTAGCATATTACTGTATAGGTACAACCTGTTTTTCAAACAATGATTGCTTATCACTTCTTACGCTGCTTGAATCATCAATCTTGCTTTTAACTCTTTCTGGTATACTCAGGACACACTTATCACTGATCGGTTTTTCCAAATTGCTGCTACAATCACCTTTGCTTTAAAGTCTAAGATCTTGACAGAAAGGAGAAAAAAAACCCCAAGCAAAACCCCAAAACCCAAACAACCCCCAACAAAAAAAAAAACCACCGAACAACTCTACCAAGACAGAAAGATGTGTGAAATCAGGATGCCTGCCTGACTCCTTAAGATTTTCCAAATAAACTTCTCAACCTATTATAACGGCTTGTTTCTAAAGTCAGTGTTCTGAACCCTGCACCTGGGTGCAACCCGCACTGTCTTGCCGGCAATACAGTCACGTTCAACCCCAATCACATAGTTCAGCCACCAAGGAGGAGGAGGAGCAAAGCACATGCTTAACATTATTTTTATTGCTGAGTAAGGTGCAGACAGAACACAATGGCAGTTAGAAAAAAAAAAAAACAAACCCAAAACCAAACAACCGTGCACGGCTGTTTACACCCTGCTGATAACGCCTGCCCAGGAACAAACCTAACCGAGCTCGTTGTGATGCTTACACCTGAAGTAAGGCTGTTCTGGAAACAAAAGGAGTGCGTGCGCCAGTGGGGGGACCGGACTGAAAGAGGGGGCGACCCGGACACAAACCCTAATCGCCGCGAACAGCTAGCTCTGCCGAAAACAACGAGGGATTTACCATTTATTACTGCTTTTACGAGAAGGCTGCGGGGCAGCGATACTCTACGGACACCGAGGGCAGGTTTTAAGCCCCGCTGCTCCCGCAGACGCTT
>NW_008825547.1:98430-113786 GCF_000699105.1 Pygoscelis adeliae
TGCGCGCCTCCGCCCCGGCCCGCCGCGGCGGGCGGGCCGTTGGCTTCGGTTGGCTACTGCACTGCGGGGCGGCAGGGCCGGGGCTGCCTGGAGGCGCCCCCGTCAGGTGCTCGGCGGCCAGGAAAGGGAGGAGTGAGGTCTGGAGAAATACACCGGGGGTAATAGTGGCAGAGGAGGTGGATCTTCATCGCTGATAGCGCCGATTACCGCAGTAATTCGGCAGCTCCGTGTCAGGCTAGCCTTAGGAGTAAATGTAACGGGGAAAGGAAACAATCGGTGCTTCGTGGGTCCAGCAGGCGCTGGGAATGAAGTGCGTGGGGTATTGCCGGGCAAGGAAGACAAAGGGATGCGCGACAATTCCCTTGTGTTGCAGATGCCTCGTTACGATGTGGTCCCCGCAAATGTCGTTGCATCGCTCATTTTCCAGTTCTGCCCGTGACTGAACTTTGAAAAGTTGTTGAGATTCCCAAAATTTATTTATTTATTGCAAGCTATAATAAATAAATTACTGCTTGAATTTTTAATTTCAGGCTAGCGGGTTATGATCCCAATTCCCATCGTTAAGTTTCTTGGAAACAGCCAGACGTGATCCAATGCTCTCCCCGGTCTTGAAATGGCTTTGAAACAGGGTAACAGTTCTTCAGTGATCTCTCAAATGTCACCATCCCTGAGTTCTTTGAGAAACACTTCATATAAAAAAAACTCTTCAGCAGCATTTTCTTGCATACTTAAGGTCTCTTAAAGAAACTTTTTTTTTTCTTTTAGTTCTAAGTCTAGTTCCTTGATAATGTTAGTGGAGAAGAAATGACTTGCCTAGAAACAGGAGTGTTTTTCAGTGAGAAATGTTAATTTTAATTTTGAATTTCTATGAGAGAATAATCTCTTCTTCTCCAAAACATCATGAGACATTTACTACAGCCCAGTAATTGCAGTTCTCTGTGTATTTCTAAATCTACATCCAGCCTTCAGCTTTTAGGGAAACGCAACAAAAATCCGGAGATAAGAGGTGAGTTGTCACCTCACCTTGGGCAAATTAATGAGCACCTCAGAAATGCTTGTAATACCATGTAATAGCAAGTACGTGACTGTGTAACTTGTTCAGTTATATGGAACAGCTACACAAACCCTGGTAGATAATGAATGAGGTGTGTTTATGGCTGAAGCCAATACTGTCAAGAAGACTGAAGTAACTGTTTTGCTGTCCCCACCTGGAAATGTTTAGCATTTTCCATTCTCGCTGTTTAGAAATTCTTTCAGCCCCATGTTCCATAAAGGTGAAGTTATTTTTATTTGTGTACACTTTTAATAGTACCAGAAGAAGTCCAGGGACCTATACTGAGCCCTGGTATGCAGAAACGAGACTATCGAGGAAACTGCCTTGTAATTTTTTATTTTTCCAAAAGAGAAGGAGAAGCTTTCTGAAGTTTCAGTCTTTCTGGTTAGAGAGTCACTCACTTACGGCAGAGATCTGAAGCAGCCCCTCACTGTGGTCATGTGAAGATGAGGAACAGCCCACAGACGCCCTTCCATAAAAGCCAAGCGAACGATAGCCGGTAACAGCCTAGCTTCTAACGGCAGATCTCACCACATCAGGCTGAGGTCGTACAGGTACACCTCTTCCTATTTCAGCTGATAGACTACCTGCCTGATGAAGCCTGCAGGAGCATTGCAACCGTGAGGTCTTGGTTGTAAATGCTACAGCTTTTAGCACTGAAAGTCTCATCTGTGCTGATTTTCTGTCTGTGTTCAAGTAGCTCTGGAGCAGTCATGCAGAAGCCGTGCTCCACTCTGATAAGCCTGGCTTGCATCTGGCTAGGAAAAAAATGCAGAGGGGAAAATAATAGCAGCGGTTGGAAGAGAGTTAAGTAACAATAAAATAGACCAGATCCAGCTATGATGAAAGTACATGAGGCTTGCAGGGCACGAATAGCCCACTCCAATTTAATGAAAATACAAGCTGTGAAAAAATATTGGGAGATTAGTGTGATGAGTCAGTGGCTGAAGGACCTGTTTTAGGCTGCCTGTTCAATCTTTCTCCTCATCAGACTGTGCTGAAAAGGACGGGAAAACAGAACTTGTTCTTTAACAATACCAAATGAAGTTATTGTTTTTCAGCAATGGATATCATCATTAGGGAAACTTCCCTTTTTTATCCTCTTAATACATCTACACAGGAAGATTGTCTAGGGGGAGGGAAGTGCTTACACTGTTAGAATACAATGTTAGGGACTGATAAAGTAAGTGTATATTATCTATCACAAACAAGGCCTTGTAGAACAGGAGCTGAAACTCACCCGTTTTTCAAACAGTAGCCTCAGGTAAAATGGTCCTTAAAAAGAGGGCCTCAACTTAAGGCCTCATGGCCACAGAAAAATAAAAAGATAAAACTAGGGACGAGCGACAGCAGGGTAGAGTGTTGCCTGTAACAGGCTTGGTTACTTGATATTGTTGCTCATGCTTCAGTAAAAGCTGGGGATAATTGCTTTAAAAGGTTCCTTAAAACTCACTGTTTAAACATTATTTCTGTCTCTAGAGTCTATAGTGATTCTTCCCAGATGAATCACTCAGATGGTTTCTTCATTTGTAAAAACTGTCATATTACTCTGATATGGTTTGTAGGATAACATAGTGAAAATCGCCATTTGCTGGAGCATCTCTGATACAGTAGTATCATGGCCTGGCTTTGGCTAGGAGTTCCATACAAACGGGCTGAATGTGCTGAGCTGTACAAATGGCAGCGCAGACAAGAACTGAACGTTTTCATGGCGTGGACCGTGGATTACCAGCCGACAGGAGAACAATACTGCTGGGAAGGGGTAGCGCCATCTCATTGATCGGTTGACCTGACAGCATCCTGGTAGAGGAGCTTTTTGTTTACAAGGAGTTTCTCTGTGTTCAGTAGGTCTCCCTGCAAACCACTTCAGCTGTCTCTGCCAGTGGGTGAGGAGTTAACGTGGTCAGCAAGCTAGCAGTGGTAAAGTTAAAATCCCAAACAGGTTTATTGCCAAGAGGGGGCTGGCGTTTGTATTAGGATTGGCCTTGGTACCAAGGCACTGAAGGAGGGTACCTTATGTAGCACGTCAAATGGCTCCTGCATCGACACCCTAATGCTGGTTTTCAAATACGCGTCCGGGACCTTGTTTCTAACTAACTCTTGTATCCCAGCACTGGGAGCAAAACCCGGATGTTATTCATCAATTCCTTGAATGTACGAGTGTGCTGGAAGAACAGATCCAATGTCCCGCCCGTAGGCACCTATCCATGGGACATGTCAAATTCAGTCAGCAATAAGGCACTTGGGCCTTGCCAGAATGTAGGATTTGGCTGGTGGGAGGTATGTAGTTGTGCCCAGCCTCCGTCAGGAGGGAAATAAAGATTTATGGACCCAGGCCATAAATCACCTGGTCCATCCCCAAGCAGGGAGCTCCTCCCATACCAAGGAGTGGTGCTCACTCATGCAAATAGCTACAGCACTAGAAGCCAAGCTACAAGCAGGTAGCCGTGTGGGGGATTCATGCAAAAAAGGGAGCAGTTTGGCTAAAGGGCACAGACCCAATTGACCCTCAGCGGTGCAGCGTGCTTTTCTGTGGCCTCAGGAGGAGCAGTAATGGGCTGCAAGTAAACCTAGGGGTTCAGGGGCTACCTGCACCACTGCCATCCCTGCCAGATGGGGCTCCTGCAGGCTGGTTTGCTCCTCTGCCACGTGTAATTGAGGAAGTCCGCAGACGCAGCCCTGTGTTGGTGACTTTACTGATGTCAGAAGAAACTAGAGCTGTAAATAACTGACCCTTGGATGCTACATTTGTCATTCCGGTATTGTATACCTTGTAGAGCCTTGTTTATTGTCCGGTTTGACTTATAGATAGGTGATGTGCTCTAGGTAGAAGAAATAGTGCAAGTAGTGACCAATGGAAATGGTGCTTTGTGTGTATCAGCTGTTACACCAGTATCCGGGGAGGACGGTGTAACTGGTTATCCCAGTGGGCTGCAGAAAGGAGTGGGAGTGTAGAAGCAATGCCATGAAGGTGATAGCAAATGGCACTGTTTGTGCTGCTCAGCGGCTAACCCAAAGCAATGCCTCAAGTACTGTTTAAAGGTTTCAGTGGCCAAACTCCCCATTAGGTACAAAATGAGAAGAAACTGTTACATCCAAAGTGACTGAATTTCGACTAGCAGCAGACAGCCTGCACGAAACCTTGTGGCAAGAGCACAGAGCACCGTCTCGGGTGCCTCCTCAATCCCAACGGACTGCAAGGGTGGCCATTACCTGAGAAAACTCACTGGCTAGCTGGCGGGGGACATCTCTGGGTGATCATCAATGATTCGTGATGCCCCGTTGTACCCGATTGCTGTGCTATTGATTGTAATCAGTTTGTTGTTCTGTATTTGGTTGCATCTATGTAGGTATACCTGGTGAAGAGCCCGCTTACCTGGAACGCTTGGTAGCGCGAGTTCATCACTACTAGACCCCAGCAGTGAGAGCAGGGGGTGTGACAGCGCAGCCCTTCAGGTATGCCTCGGGCTGAGGGACACGGGGCATCTGCGGTACAACTACTGCACTCTGTCACTTGCAACGTCTGGCATGGGTTAAGGAGGGGGCTGTGGCAAAGACCTACAAAGTTTGAGTTCTATCGCGAATGACTGGGTGGTCCTGAAGCTCCCTAGCTAGCCTCTGTTTAGGTGAAACAATGAACTAACTTAGTATGGTGTGATTAAGGAAAACCGTTTCGTAAGGACCGAGATTATCAGGCCCTGATGGTGACTGGTTAATTGTCTGTGCCTCATTAACTTTTACTGTTCATTTTCTGCTCAGTGGGTGGATACACCCGTGAAAGTTTAAGCTATTTGTAAACTAATGGTGTATGATCTGAGTGGGAGTACTGTGGCCTCGCCTTGGCCAGGAGCTGAGTTCGGTATGAATGAGCTGAGTGTGGTGACCTGTGGCAAACAGGGCAGTGCAAACAAGAACCGAGTATTTCCAGTTGCGTGGGCTGTGGATCAACAGCTGACGGAAAAGCATGTGAGACTTCTGGAAAGGCATACAGCAATCTTACTGTGGACTGATCTGATTAGTGGCCTGTGCTGGCATCTGGCTATGATCAGCGGTAGAGATCGGCGCGGGGGGAGATGTGGTGACGTGAACGTCTCACACAGCGTAGGAGCGGAGTGTCTGAGGGGCAGCTGTTACGTGTGGGAGCTGAGCTCTGCTCAAGAGCCCGATGCTCATGCTTGGCCGTGCCATCTCCCTGGAGTAGTAATCGGGGATGGGCAGTCGTGTGCGAGAGAAACATTTCCCTGACACTGCCTATCCCTCGCTCAGTCCACTTAATAAACTGAACATAGCAGTGTCATGTCCTTTCCCCCCTGTAATCTCCATGTCCTAAATTAATACTCATGTTAATCGAAAATGAAAGGCTGGAAAATTCAAAAATAGAATTAATTTGTAACTATGGTGCTACACTCAGAAATTTTCTAAAAAGGATAGTGGGTCAGACACCTCAGATCTCTCTGCTCTCTATAACTCATTTTTCCAGAATTTAAGACCCACAGGGACTTATGTCAAGAACCTACACATAAAGATGTAAACCAGTTCAAATTATGTGCGTTAATCTTCCACTGTAGTTAATTTGTCTTTCTTCAGTATCCTTTTTGGGCAAAAGTTTTCTTTCTATATTTTCTTTTAATGATTCCTCATCAAGTCAGTTTACAATTAGAAAGATGACTTTTCTAAATGAAATGCCCTCTGAATTAAGTTTCTATTACAGATGTCTAATCCATGACCTGGGAACATGGAAGTGCTGAAATCCCTGGTGTAAATGCAGCCATACCTTTTACGTACTGGTTGACACCTGCATTATGAACACTTAAAATAAGGTTCCTCTTTGTGTACTTACACAAGAGAAAAAAAAAATTCTCCCTTTTTGTAACCTCTTATATTGTCTTTAAAATGGTACAGCATCCACTGTCCACTGGATCTGGCAGCTCCGGGTTCTGCCGTGTGCCTCCTTGGCTGTGGGCGGTCAGCTGGGAAGAGCAGCAGTGCCCATCCCGGCTCGGGCGCAGTTCCCCCTGCTGCCCCTCCACACCGCCGCTCTGCTCCTGCACACTGAGGTGCAGGAAGAGGCTCCTAAAATGGAGAAACAGTAGCCAGAAAGCAATGGAAGGAGAAAAAGGCCTTGCCTGTGGTGGATTAGGACAGAAATCAGCACCTGAGAGGCCTGGTGAAGAGCGGGGGGGCAGTGACATGAGGCTTTGAATGTAGATGAGAAGTAGGGAGTGAGGAGGGGGCTAGGTTGTGAAGGAGAGGTGTATCCCGATAGTATGATAGGGAGAGCCTTAATAAATACACTGGGCTTCACTTTCTTCCACCTTCTGTCCTCTGTATGCCCTGTTGTACTCTAACCACTGGTTTAATACTACTGGTATAATCCAGATTTACTGTAGTACCTCCCAACTAATAGGTGTATCAGTTCTGATAACCCTACAGCCCATTTCTTATATGGTGAGTAGAAGAGTCCTTAGAACATCATTCTGCATCTTTTACTCGACATCTACCATTCTGAAGTGACTCAGGGTGTCTCCAAGAGTTCACAGGTTGTAGATACAGGATTGTCAAGTATCAAGGAACTTACGTTTTCAAACAAAGGCCCTTAGTCTTTTCGAGGTCCATAGTAGGTCTCCAGGAAGTATCTGGCGACATTAAAACACCAGCTGTCAAACCTCAGGCCACAACGTCTACCCTTCACCCGCCAGAATGTGCGGAGTGCTATGCCAGAGGAAAGGCTGATGATCTGTTTATGGCAAAAACCCCATGAACCAGGGAACATGGAGCCACAAACATGGAAGAACACTTCAAACTTTGACCTTTCACTCTTCATATCTTGACATCCTCTCTCAAAAAAAAAAAAATCTGCCTTGGTGCTGAAGGTTGTGGTGTCATGGGTCCAAAACGTCGCTTCTGCTTCAAACTGCAGAGTAGGTTGTGGTGACTTAACTTTAAACATGCACATTGTAGTCATCTCCATCTGAGCTATTCAGGTGGCTCGTGTTTTATATCGAGATGAAATGAACCACATCCCAGAAGTGCCTGCCCCTCCCCGCTGAAGATGACTATGTCTGCAGTAAACATCTACAGTGTGGACATAATTTGGACAGGCGAGTCATACTGTTTCTGTAAGTGAAGTACAATGTAGGAAGAATCTTGACTCTTCAAGATGCCGAATAAAAACACCACACTGGCCTCCTCCTAACATTCAAATAGAGGGTTTAACGTGATTTGAAATTGATGGTGATTTTTTTGTGGAATGAAGGGCTTCATCATTGCAGGTACAAGACCAATCTTTCTCTTGCCTACTTGTTATTCTTTATGTCCACTGCAAATTAAGTTTTATCTTGTACCTTTTCCCCCCTGCTATTCATCTGTCATGATTTGGTTTTGTTTTTTTTTTTTTTATGACTTGGCCAAGCTGACTGCTTAGTACAAGTTATACCCTGTGTTTGCACTAGGATAGCTGCTGGCTGTCATCTTAGTATAGTTGGTTGTTCTAAAGAAAACTCAACTCCCCTAAATAATTTTTTTCTTTACACTTGATTCCTACAGGATCTTACCTAAGGCTTCTGTCAATTTACTGAATATAATAATTTATCTTGTTTTCTCTCTCCTTTCCTTTCAGAATCATGAATGTTGTCACTTCATGATTGTTTTCATCTGAACTGCCTTTCAGTCGTAATCAAATCTAGTAAAGCCGCCTTTTAGTTGCTTTCTCTACATCATACAGCATATTTATTTCAAATATATTCCAAGAACTTACCAAGCAGCCTATCTCCTGATGTATATCTTTCCAAATAGATACCAACTCATTAAAATTCCTCACTGTCACAAGTTCAGTTGTTTGGGTGACTGTTAGTTGTTCAAAAAACTGATGTGGCATATTTCTTTGCAAGTCTAGCGCAAGCCCTACGTTGGACAACCTCTGTGTGTGCCTGTCCCCCCCCCCCCCCCCCCCCCCGTTGCTACCGTGAATAAGATAAATTGTACTTCAGAGGTGGGTGTTTTCCCCCGGCTATTCTAAAGTGCAGACGGACAGAGATGTTACAGATGTCTGAAGTTAGGTGAGATGGATCCCACGGTTCCAGTCCGATCAAGGTCCTCTGACCTATCTGGATGCCATCTACCAACATCTTAACTGAGAGAGCAGTTGTTCATGTCTCTACTTGGAAGTTATGGTTTGCTTTTCACTGTAGAAGAGCAGAGGACTTATTAAATGAACATTTTGGGATTCATGGCAAAAGGCTATTTGTCCTAGAAGTGGGGGTGACTTTTGACTGAAGAGTCTTAATAACTGATAAAAATAATTTAAAATGGAGCCGTCTTTTGTGTTTTAAAACACTGTTGGAAATTTAAATGGAAATACAATACTTCATATGAATGCTAGTACATTTATCCAGCTTTTCTTTTAAAGATTTGAGCAGCGCTCTTTGTGTCTTACGTACTTCCATAACTGCCAGTTTACCCAATAAACTTCCCTACTTTTTGAAAGAACCTGCTGAAATAATCAAGACGTGCCCCCCTCCTCCCCCCCCATTTTCAAAAACATTTCGGAAATGGAGGCTTACACATTCATTAGACTTTCACTGTATAAAAATGTACAGTGGCTTTATTGACATGTACATTCCATTATGTTTACAGCTGCAAGATATGAGGCACACTCAGTATTGCACTTCATTAAAATTTCAGGCTCAAACATAACCCAGAAGTTTAAATGAAACTGCTGTTGTAATTTAATAATTCTTATACAGGACAAACATTGATACCTTTATATACAGCGTGATACTTGTTACATTTATGCCTTCCTAACACAATTTTATTTTTTATAACAGTCTAGGAAATAAACCAGAATATTCCTCTTTCCCATCCCCACTTGTGATGCGTTACAATTGTACAAGATTACAAAAAGTCAGTATACAATAATCAATATTTTTTTTCTTTCTCCTGAAAGCCAGCATCATTCATAGTCCACAGACACACAGATCCTTTAATAGCAATTATTTATTTGTAAATGTCCAATGTTTCCTAGCCGATGACTGTAATGGCCACATGCAAACACCTCACAAGTTTTGATGTCTCGGTTCAAAAAATGTCAATATCTCACAGCAAGAATTATGTACATGGTATTTGGCATCCTTCTTGCACTGGAAATTGTTCCTTTTACCTGGGTTATGAAATGGTCCCGTCCTCATCCCAGCTGGACTTTATTTTCGGGACACTTGAGGGATGAGGACACCTGTTTTGCTCTGGTAAAAAAAAAAAGCTAGTCTAAAAAGTGTGAGCATTTCTGCAAACCCCACAACCCAGAGCAAATTCTTCACCAGTGGGTGGGTGGACAACATGAAGTGGACATTCCGTTCCTTCAAGTTGTTTGCCTTTGGGACCTATACAATGAATTTAAGGGTGAGGGGAAAAGAAAAGAGAAGATTAATGCTTGCAGACTTGACGTAAACAAACATATACTGCACTTCCTCAAAACACGTGCTAAGTGAAGGTAATATGTCTATAACATGAACTTATAAGGCATCAAAACCGAAGGCTTAAGAAACGGCAGATGGGAAGGTGCTTTCACACGGTCAAATTCAAGCAAGAAGTCTAGAGGCTTAATAGGCCAAGAGAAAAAATGCCATTCCATTACATCTGACACAACATGATCAAAAACTGTCAGCTCCTTAAAACAGTTAACTCAAACATTGGATTAGTATTTGAAGGGGGCGGGGGGGAATGAAACTGCTGCGTAATTTAAAATAAATCAAGTTCAAAGTAAAAAAGGCAAAAAGCTTATAGGGAGAACCACAAAATAAGTTTCATCTCATTAACACTGTGGAAGAAATTAGCACAATCTAAAAGCAAAATCGATAAATATGAACAAGAGTTACACTGCAGTAAAAAAATAATTCTAAAGTTATATCAGGAATTGTCTTTTTTTTTTTACTTCTTTCATGTAAATATCTTAAAAAGATCTCACTTTTTTTCAACAGCAAGATAAATAACATGTTTTATTGAGATGCAATCAATGGCACATGAAGTTAGGAACAAGGGCATTGCCAACAGTTTGCACATGACAGGTACCTAAGTACAGATATATCATTTAATAGTAGCGTGTTCATTTTTTTCAATATAATCGTAACACATCATGTCACATCTGGAGTCTGAATTGGTGTAGGTAAACCAAAATGCCTTTCTGTACCGAAGAATCTAACGTTTAAAAGATCAGTGTGATGACGTTGCCTGTATCATTGCCAGAAAAGTGAAAAATCAAAAGCATGCATAGAACAAACCCATTCTAATAGTATTCAAGACACTGAATTTAAAATTGGTATGACTGACCCTGTGGTTTCCCTAAAAATCACGAGCAAGTAAAGATAAGAATATCAGTTAGAACTGATTACTAATCTCAGAATTCGGTGTGGTAAATTTGCTATATAAAAATACTACCTGCAGGACAGTGTGGGAGTTCTTCTTTAGGGATGCTTGTCATTCTTTGGAAATCATCATGGCAAGCATTGCAAAAATGCGTTGTCCCAAAACAGAAAAAAACAGCAACTGAACAGCAGTAGCGGCATTTGTATTCTAAGAAATCTGTACCGTGTTTGGGACACATCTAAACAAGAGAAGACAGACACCGGTAAATGAAGTAGCCATGCTGTAACAATCCGAACACCACATTTCTACATTCCGTAGTATATATTAATATTATACAGTATTATACAATACACGTAATTACAAATTACTGTGAATTATTGTACAGCTGAGGTACTCGGAGCTTCAGAATGAAATAAAAACATGAACACAAGTTCTTTACTTACCTGAGCCCTTGAAACATCAGAGCACGCACCACAAATAAGCTCTCTCGGGTCATAGTCATCTCCTTGTCCAGCCTCAGCGTCACAACGAGCTTCGCCACCAAAATATGCCTAAATTCCATATAGGAATGATTGGACATTAAACCAGAGACAACTATTGCTTTAACAAATTCAATTTGTAGGGGGACAATGATGAATAAGGGTCATTACTGTAGTCTCCACTATTCTGGTAACTCTCGACTCCGACTCTAGGTACATGTTTTTGAGGTACTAAGACAATGTGTCTCAATCTCAGGATAAACAAGACCAAAAACCGTGCAGCGTACTCTGGTCTATGCAAGTGACTGTAAGGCTTTTGAAACAGTATCTGGATGCTCTGTGAACTGCACGTAAGACAGACAGGACCGAGGCCAAAGGCAAGCTCCCTTCCTTCCTTTGTTACCATATTATTAACTAATTAGACAATGCACAACATGCTTGCTCCCAGCAATTCTTGCCTTTTTGCAGTGATTGTAAAAGGACAGGGAAAGTCGTCTCAAGGCAACTATGAGGAAGGAAAAATTCAAGAAGCCCACCTTCCCCCAAAATCCGCAGACTAAAAAGAAAAGGGAGAGTCCTATGGAACGTATGTCAGGGAATTAGGGTAGTAGTTTGGGGTGAACAGGTGCTGGAGGAAGGAAAGAAGTTAGAAATTAAATAGCTGCATATTGCTGTTCAGACATACGGACACAGTACGAAAGGGAATAACAAGATGCAAGGGAAGGAAAAAGAGGGCCGTAAGAGAAACACTGAGTATTAAATACCGGAAAGAAAGCGTAATGAAAAACAGGGACAGGACTAAAAAATGGAGAAAGTAAGATGGAAAAAGACATTATTTTCGTACGGGAGGAAAAAAAGGCAGTAGGCAAGTTGCTAAAGGATGAGGAGTGAAAATTGATTAACTGTGGGAGGCAGGAACAAAAGTGAACTGAGAACTGTGTAGCAATGAGCTAGAGGGTTTCATTACTGCTCTTCTCTAGCATATGGACGTTAATCCTTTCTCATTTCCAAATGGTGCACTGCCGTTTAACAAAAAAATTACTGGGGTTTCCCTTGAAAATTTTATCATGAAATTGCCTTACTCCATTCCTTCCTAAGGGAAAAAGGAAAAAGATGTGATCAAGATGGGTGCTAAATTCAGCTTCAGATGAAAGAAGCAATGGGAGGGGGTTCAGCGATTATCCCAAATTTCTCTAACGCATCTCTAACCAGAGATAAAGGAAGTTTGTCTCTTCTCTGCTGGCGGGGAAACCAGGGGCTGTTTGTACACGCTTTTTGTCTTCTGGATAAACTTCATATCCTCTACCTGAAGAAAACTGTACGTATATGACCCAGAGTCCATCGGGCTAGACCACACGTTTCCGCCTTCTACTCCTTTTTCATTCTTCTAACACTTCTGCCCCAAAGTCAGTTTACTGCAGTTGCAATCAACTCCGACTTGGTTAAAAGTAATATTTACGTGGAATCTTAATGAGGAACTCTCCATCTCAAAGAGTTAGAATGAAACCTACGTTTATACTATTTTAATGTTGACGTAAAGCATGAGGTGGAAGTGGCACAAAGGGATGGCTGGTGTTCTAACACAGTATCTATCGCCTGCACATTCTTCTGAGGCGGCTGTCACCTCAGTACGCTTTTAGTTTCTGGACTGCTCTGTATATACTTTTGAGCTTTACAAGATAAGACGCTACGTACATCTAATTTGCTCAACACTTTTTTTTAATTGTGATTTAACAATTTCTTTTCCTGCTTTCCTACTCCATACACAACATATTAAATATATGTTCCATTCTTTAAGAAATTACTTTTGAAACTATAACATACATTTAATTTGAGAAAGTACTAATCGCCATACCTTTTTGCACTTGTAGCAAACATAATAAGCGTATCTGTTCATAGCATAGCCAGCTGGGTCGTTATAAAATCTAACACCTGGTGTTGTGATGGCCTCACTCTTGTGCAACCCTTCATACTCCAATCTCATTAGCGCTTTTCTCCTTACATCTTCATAGAGTTCTTTGATTGGATCAAGCAAATCCTTTAATACTGTATGATTGATTTTGTTCTGAAATAAAAAAAAATGGATTAAAATATCTTGCATCTTTATTACAACAGCTGTGATAACTTGTGTTATGGTCAAACACAAACAGCGTAATGGATGTCATAAAAACCTAAGAGCTCAGGCAATGGACATTTCAAAAAATGGCTGATATAGTATATACTTTATTTGCTGCAAAAATAGTAACCAGGAATGCTTTTTATATGGCCTTTTGTTACATGAAATCATCAGCCCTTACAACAGACTGCAGCAACCACAGAGGGATGGCAAAGGGTACATGAAATATTCACCACAGCACAGGAATATTCTGATTTTCGTATGTCTTCTCTGATTTTGCTCCTTTTTGACTTACCGCTCAGCACTTAGGAATTATGACTGACAGTCCTCTATGCCAGCTCTTTATCATCTAATGATCGCAAGCTATTGCCATGAATTACCAAATACAGCACGAAGGAAGAAACACAGCGTGCAGAATGGCTGACCATTCACAAAATTCATATTCCAAGGTGCTCTCCTTCCCAGCAGCTATCATACGCTTTTGCTTACAGCAATTATGATTTTGTAGAGTACAAGAGGAAGTTTTAGTAATTTAAGCTGAACTAAGTACAGATATTCTTCAGCTCTGTCCTCATACTGAAAAGCAGAGCAGCTTTAAAAGGGGTTAGTAAAATGGAGAAGCCGAGTCTCCTGCGTCAGATAATGTGCATTAATATTACTTCTTCCCCTCCCCGCCATCCCCAAATATCGGGGATTTACAAGCCGATGGTGCTAAGAATAAAACAGCATTAAGATAACGTCTGCATTATGCTTTCTTTTGAAGAGGACCCTTACTTCAGGGAACAGTAGGGGAAGGTAAAAAGATGCATCCATGATACCCCTTCTTCAGTGACATGAGAAATTAAGGAAACAAGTGATGTAAAACTAATTTATATTGTAACAAGCAATACATTATTTCAAAAAAAAAAAAAAAAAAAAAAGAAAAGGGAAAACAAAGATGGTATTAGGTAACTTGTTTGACCTAGGCAGTAAACGCATAGCTCATTTACCTTGCAAATAGGACAGGACATAAACCCAAAAGTTATCCTCGGCCCAAGCCATCTGTTTTCTAGTACTCGTTGACAGCATTGCAAATGGAAAACGTGGCTGCAGTCCAGCTTTAGAAAAGAATAGATGTAAGTGAACACTGAAGTTACATAACCGTTAAACCAGAAGTAGTTACTTGCTTTTAAGTGGCGATATGTATCAATTCCAAAAATTAATTTATTTCAAGTCCTAGAAGACCCCTATTTTCTTCTTAAAGAAGAGAAAGAATATGAAGTGGTCGTTAAAATCACAACCTTTCCGCTCCAAAACCACCAGTGGATATATGAAATATATATGAAGTATATCCACTGGTTACCTCAGATGTTTCTCAATAAAGTAGACACAGCAAACTAAATTGATACAATCTGATTTCTTGAAATAGCAGTAATGCCAGACAATGCGAGAGCTTTTTAAGTAACTTACGTATTGTTACGGTGTCTGTTTTGAAATCTTTTAAGAGAATAATTTGAAGGACTTTCTATTTTAACGTCTTCCACACTTAACGTTACAACCATACTATTAATCTCTTAAAAGGGGGAAACAAAAAGATAAACCTGGATAGCTGGTGCTGCTGAAAGTGCTTCAGTAAAGCAGATCATGCACATGTCATCAGCATCTTGTTTAAGAGTTGCAGCGTTCTTATCACAGCCATGCAAGCATGGCAGACAGTGCTCTTCGTTCTTAACGCCTCCACATGGATGACCACAGGGGTGTGTCTTGCTGCAGGCAATTTTAGCATAATCCTAGTAAAAGTAAATAATTACTCTTTTTTTCCTCTCCACTGAATGGTTTGATGTAGTGTCGCTTTTTGAAGGATTGCTGGCGCGTGCAATAAACTAAGACGAATGAATCATGATTCGTGTTGTCTACAGGTACTTGGGAAAAACACATTTTGTGTACTTGAAGTAAAACTGCTATCTTCGTTTACTTACATTACTCTTGAATAGCAATGGCATAATGAAACCATAGTTTTTAAATTCTAATATTTAATTTTAATCTAGAGAAATATTCTTTACTCCTCTCTGTGTATTTTGTATATTAACTGCCTCCTGCATAAACACTGCTTGCCCTGTATTAACAGCCTTTAAGATACCTGCAGATTTTGGTCTTTTAGGAAAGGTAGGAAGTGACCCACTCTTAAGAACACATTATGAGCTAATCATTAATCAGCATGTGCTGGTTTTGGCTGGGATATAGTTAATTTTCTCCATAGCAGCCAGTATGGGGCTATGTTTTGGATTTGTGCTGGAAACAGTGTTGATAACCCAGGGATGTTTTAGTTATTGCTGAGCAGTGCTTACACAGAGTCAAGGCCTTCTCT
>NW_008825547.1:114179-120966 GCF_000699105.1 Pygoscelis adeliae
CCCACCGGCGGGGAGTGAGCAAGTGGCTGCGTGGGGCTTAGCTGCCGGCTGGGGTTAAACCACGACACAGCATAAAGCACTTTTATATGGAAATGGTATTTTAACCACCTCTAATTCTTATCCCTAGTAAGTAGAAAACTTGTAAAAGTTGCCCAGAAACTAACAATAAATTGAACTGAATTAATATAACAATAATATAATATATTCAATAGGCTGTGAGAGAAGAAAAAGAAGACAAATTTGCCACATGTAAACAGAAATAAATAGGGTGGGATAAGAAACTGGTTAGGATTTGGCCCTCTGCCAATTGTACCTGTCCTGGAGGGCACAAAAATGCTCAGGACACATGGATACAGTTGACAAACCTGGTCGAGTCTGAAATGTTCTATGCTCACATAATAAACGGGCTGTTAGGCAAACTACTTTTATCAAGCTTTCCAATACACTAGACTTTATGTTGACAGTGTATATTTTACTTTATAACTGGAATGCTATTGTGAAACTTGAGATGCTTTTGAAGATAATGAAACTACCCAGTATTTTGGTTGACTGTCGGTGTTTGTAGCCTGTAATTAAACTAAACATTTACAAACTCAGAAGTATTTGAATTATAATATAATATTCAATATTCAAACCTTTTCATATGAGATGTCTGATTTAAAATGGACCACAGGGATGAACAAGGTTTACTCAAAATAAGAAATCAATTTGATCCCATAGTCTCTTCTATTTACGTAATTAATGGTGATTGATATTTGTTAATACACACCTGGCAATCCGTATCAGAACAAACGCTTCCCACTGCTGATAATTCTGTTCCGCTCCGACATCCGCAGAAACGACATGCTTCAGAACTGCTGGTGGTCGGTTTGCCTAGGTCCGCAAGAGTAAACAAAAATGAAAATTGCTGTAATGAAACATAAGGGACTGATATTCTAACAACAGGCATCTAAACAACAATCACAGAAAACAACCAGAAAAACAGCAATTCTTACACAGTTAAACTATGTTATTTTTATTAACAAACAATTGAAAGCATTGCCCTAAAGCAGGTGAAAACCCCAACTGGTTGGTGGTTTTGGTTTTTTTTTTTTTTGTTTGTTTGTTTTTTTTTTTATAAAGACTGATTTAAAAGGTAAAAATAATCAGGATAAAGAGCAAGTAAGAACAGTTGTGTTTTACCTGTCTGTTCTCTAAACTCCACCATAGCCTTCATCGTTTTAGAATCTGCTAACGCCATCAGCCAGAAAAGTTTGGTCCTACCACAGCCCTCATGGAGATCAACTTTGATAGCTTCTTCTTCTTCTTTGAATACCTGTCAGGTTAACCAAACAGATACTAAACAGAGTTATATTAATAACTATAACTATGTTATTTTTGTCACTGTGTCTTTGGATTTTCATCGGGTATTTTATAGATTCTGCAGAGTTTGTCTACTGCAAGCTATTTTTCTTTTATGCATTTCATAATTTGTACGTATTGCAGAATGGATAAAGGCTTTGTGCTTTTAAAAGTAAAAATATATAAAATTAACGCTTGAGCTAACATGACTGGGAAACAGTAGTGCAGCAATGCTAAGAAGAGAGCTGCACAACATTTTTTCTGATTTAAAAAGTGTGGAGCTTGGAGTTCATAACTACTATTCAAACTCATCCAGTAGGCCACAGTGTATTAAAAGCACAAGATAACAGAAATATCTTCACGTAACCATGCTAGTAGTTTATCAAAGCAACATTGATAATTATGGTCTTAATAATATGTACTATATAATAACAATTATATAAGCGTGTAATATCAATATTTTTGACTTTCACATAAATACACAGTGGATACTTTTGGCTACAATGAGGAAAATACAAAATTTTTGCAAAATCAAAAAAACTGCATGAGATCCTTAGTGGACTTTATACAGTCTCTTCTTTTTCTCCTTTCCTAAAGTTTGAAGGCAGTTCTGCTTTCATTCATTTCACCTGCAATGCAATGAAAGTTAGACTTTTCCTGGGTATGGATGTATACACTCGATTTAAACTTTGTTTTAATTCTTATTCGAGTCAGGAAAAAAAAACCACCCTAACTGCTTCACAAAGGATTTGCATAAGCAGGTCGTAGTAACTTACAGGCTGTCCTTTCTTGGAGGGAGAAAAAAATACATCAGAGAGGTATGTGTGACAGAAGTTGGATGAAGAACAGGAAGCCAACAGAAAACAGGAGACAGGGAATATGACAGAATTTAGAATTTAAAATTTAAATTGAGGAGAAAAACATGAGAGACGTAGAGGTAAAGGTGGTGAATAAAGAGTAAAAGTTTAAACATGCTTTTAGAAGTAAATAGGAAAATCTGATAAGTAGCTATTTTGGACAGATTAAAGGAGAGATGCAAGGACTTCTACGAGATAAGAACTTACTTTTTATCAACTGTAATCTGAACAGGCTATATAGGAGAAATCAGAAAAATAAATGAGACTAGACTGTGCTGTGCCATGACAGAAGACTAGACATATAAAATCATCATCTTAGGTTAACAAAACAGGACAATTTCAAAGGGGATTGCAAAGATTCTGGCTAAGAAATAGAAGGTAACAGATCCACAGGGAACTTCCAGGCTGAATCTACACTGCAAATGCTGAGGCACCAAGGAGGAGACCTGTAGGGTGAAACTCAGTGCCAATGATCTGATGTTTGTATCACACGTGCTCTAGACTAGCTGATCCCTTGCACTGAACGACCATTAGCAGTGTGCCCCTGCATCTATCTTTTTTTGGTTGTTTTTAGTTTCACCTGAAAGGAATCCAGTTCATGCGCGCCAAGTCTGCTCTATAACACAAATCAAAGCACGTTAAGGATATGATCGTATCTGCTTCAAAAGCCCATTCCTGATCCTAACTAAAAAGCTAATGTAGATGCACTCTAGGAGAGGGAGAAGACGAATGACTTCCATTGAATTAACTCTATTAATGAGGTTTATTATTTTAGCCTTTGTACAAATGTAAGTAGTCAGAGGGAAAGGGGAAAATAAAGGACCACAAAAACCACAAAAGAGAAATAATGTCAAGAAAGAGGAAATGTTCGGTATTTTCAGAAGTAAAGGCATCTTCAACGTTAATTTCAACGAGAAAAAGAAATAGTCCAAGGAGAATGTAGTTTCAAGTTTAGAGATGCAGAGGATAAAATAATAACACAAAAGAACACTAATTAGCAGAGTACACAGCAATTTGTAAAAACTCATCTAAGTCAAAGAGGAAATACGTTTCAATCCTAAAAAACAAAACCAAAAGAAGTCAGGAAATTTTCTAGCTTATGGATATGACAACATATTTATCGGAGACAGTGAGAGCTGGAGGAATATTGAAAAATAAGAGAAGGCTGACATAAGGGAACCAGTAGGCACACATTTGCTGTCAAGTGGTCTTCCTGGATATTAAAAAATGTACATACATTAAAAATGAAGGGCTTGACAAGCACTGACTCATATTATAGAAGTAGTAAAGGAGATATAGTTTAACAGGAATAAAGAACCAATGTATACTTAAGAAAGTCTATGCAGGTCCTAGATTCTCCTAAAAAATGTTCCTAAACAATGTTAGAACAAGAGAGAAAACAGCTGATATAGTGTAAGAGTTAGAATTAGCAACTGCTACATGATTTTCTAATCTTCTTCAAAAGATAAAGGACAAGAGAATTTAACTAAAAAATAACTAAAAAGAATTAAATAGAAACTTATCTATCCCATCTCCAAAATAAAAGAAACCACCATTTTCAGATTTGATACTTGCTACTGCCTTTTGCTTATATATTAATTGGGGATATGCATGCAGTGCATACAACATGATGTCATGTATACCTGTCTCTGATGAGTTTTTGTTCGCCGATGGAGATGAAGGAATCGGTCACAATCTGTACACAAATTCCCACAGACATTACATAAAATGATTGCGGCAGTTTCACCATCATCATGGTTATCGCACATTGGCTGAAAAAAAAAAAAAAAGAAAAAATATGAAATAATTCTCTCTTTATTAAGTCCCTCATTTCCTTTCAGCATCTGTTTTTATTCTCCCCCCAATCACCCACCCAAAGTTAACAAAAGGGGGATAAAGAGCTTGTTTAGACCATTAATTGTATCTTTAGAATAATCAGTATCCAAACAATTACTCCTGGACACAAAAAGCCCCGATTTACTACATCAGTTCTTCTGATATTCTTCATCTCACATTTCGCATGATGTAGCAAAAACGTGTTTTTGAACAGTATAGTCGAGACGTCATTTTCAACTAGTCTGAGAAAAGACTGATGTGGTAACAATGAGTTATGGGCATGTTAACAGAAAAGTTCAGAGATATGAGTACTCAGGTCAGTCAACAGGCACGATATTTACCCTTCATTACTTTCATATGGTATGTTTACTCTGTTCAAACATCTAATCAAAGCTGTAGGTCATCTGTAACTCAGAGAGAATACAGTCGAAGTAACAAACTTCAAAATCCACCATAAAATTAAGTTGCTCTACTGGTAGAATTTTTTTTTTTTAATTCAACACAGTTCTGCTTTGCAGTTCAAAATATCTGTACTTTGAAGTGACTGACTTTGATTATGCATATGTGTATGTCTGAGAGCAAGTTTCCATCGTACGCCCAGAACACGTGGTTTCCATGATATTGCTCGTGCAACTTTGAACAGAATCCTTTCAACAGCAGTCCTGGTAGGGGGACACATAGTTCACCTGAACATTTGAATATCCTGGTATAAAATATGATTGGGGAACATTCAGCAGCTTGTACCCCTGCTTGACGATGTCTTGGCTGCTCCTCTAACATTTCCAAAGCTCTACAGAAGTCCCTTGACTTTCTTAATCACCTCAGAAACCTTTGTGTCTGCTTTCTTCTCAGCTGAGTTTTAGTCCTTGCCGCTCCTGCAGCTCTGTGTCTCCTGTATTCTCTTTCTACCTACACTAAACTGCTTTGGAGGCTTCTTTGCTTTAAACATCCTCAGTTGCTAGCGGGAAGGCACAGTCTTCCCTTGCCTCCCACAGGGATCCACCTAACCAAGTTATACAGAGACCAGCTTCATTATTTCGCTGTTTCCAGATTGGTATTAAAAAAAATCACAAGCTTTTTGCGATACTGAAAAATATAGACAGAAACTTGATCAATCCATCATATTCCATATTAAATTTATAAATCCTCTGGGTAAATGGTAGCTTTACTAAATTCAGTTAGAAAGAGTTTCTTTCTCTTTGGGGTAATCACTCTCTACTGAGATGGGGAAGAAGAAGCTAAATTACAGAGAAGTTATTGAGGAACACAGAAGAATTGACTTTATTATGTGACAGAGATCCAGATAGAAAGAAGAAAGCTCTGATAGAGGGTGTCGTATTAACTGAGTCAATCTGCTCTCAAAAAATCCATCCTACCAGTGTTAGGAAGGCCTTGCTCCATCCTCAATACCAGCAGAATTGCTACCTTACTGTTTTAAGTTGGAATTTTTGTTGTCTGAGCAGTGCTTGTCTAGAACACAAATACTTCAAACACATATGTACAATCTCCACTGGGGACAAAAGGGAGGAATAAGGTTAGGCCAAGTCTACCTTTCCCTATCATTATTCTAAATTCTTTGACTACAGAATAAATCAAAATAAACACAAAGAGATATGATTTTAAGTCTCACCATCTGTTTCTGTTGTCCATCCTTTCCCATCCATCTTCCTGAGGATAGTCTGTCAACATGATCCTGATCAAGTACACAGAGGGATGCTAAGGCCAGCCACAGCTATTGAAAGGCAAGGTAGAATTAAATGTTTTAGAAATACTAAAATAAAATAAAATAAAATCCCAAATAGTAAAAATATAAACTTTGGCAGATAAGAACGTCACTGTTACCTGCAAACTGTATCACTGTTAGCTGAAGCCTGCTCATACAACTCAAGTTTTTCATTTTCCAAAAGAAGTCAAGTGCACAATCAGATTTACTGAACTTTTGGGAACTACCTTGTTTCTTTCAGGTATGTCACTTTATGATCATAAATACAGTAGTTAGCACACAAGAGAGAAACAGCGAAGAAAGATCAGCCAGAGTACATTATAAATATGGCAAATACAGACTTGCGTATCACTTCCAAACGTTGCAGGCTTTGGGGGAGAAGAAGAAATTCAAGGACACAGACTAATAAAAAAAACCCCAAAACAACAAAACTTTAGCTCAATGAGATTGATTTTCCTATGTTCCCTCCTCGCTGCACGGGGCATTTGAGATTACCTAGAAAAGGGTTCTGAGCTAACTATTCTCCAGAGGAAGCTTTTCTCTCTTCCTCTCCGTTGACTACAGTGAAATCCTAAAGAGATGAGCTACATGAGGATAATCTGTTGGTAGGCCTGCAACCCAAACTGAAATGCACTTGACGGCTGCATTTTGCAATAGTTTTTGATCAAAGGTTTGATTTGAACAAAATGGCTTTTGTTGAAAAAACTCTATTGGACTCCCCCCCCCAAAAAAACACACCTCCATGACAGAACTAAGTTCATTCACAAGGAGAGCTAGGCTGATGTGCAGGGCTCCTCGAAGTCCTGATTAAACTAACATGGTGGCAGCAGGAGCTAGTGGTACTCTGAGACCGTGTCTTCCAAAGAGCAGAGAACATATGAGTAAGGGGATGAAAAGGACAACTGGCACAGCCTTTCAAGATGGAAAACAACATGAGTGTCAAATGCTTATAACCTTTGCAAGCCTCTTCTTTTACATGTAATTCTTATGCGTGAGAGGCCAAAATCTGTACTCCCTAAGATAGCAGGAA
>NW_008825547.1:120989-182881 GCF_000699105.1 Pygoscelis adeliae
TACAAATATGCTTTTCGTGGTATTTCAGGCAACCTATTAAAGTTAAGTTAGCACCAGCTTCTACAGAAGATTCACGGAAGAAGTAAAAACAAAGAAAATAAACACCCCAGGTAAATAAAGGGATCAGCAAATGATTTTTCATTTTGAGACTAAAAGACAGGTGAAAGTTAGCTTAATTGTCCTAGAGAATGTTTATTACTGAGTGTTTTCATAATAACCTTCAGATGCGGCAGCTGATGACCTAGAAGTCAAACCACTTAGTGTAGAGAGCTGGAAAAAGACAGCTGATACATATTGTGCGATTTTCCACACAGATGATCTCATAAATTTAGTAAAAGGCAAGTATCACAAACTTAAAGCAGAATTACCTCAAGGATAAAACCCCAAATGTATAACACTTATTCTTCATTACTTGGGAGGTACCCAAGATACGCATTTAATCAAAATTCGGTTTTTATTGGTGTATTTCTGCCACAAAGAAGAAAACTCAATCTGCTGTGACCCAGAGAAAGCAAAAATTTTATTAGGACAAACAGTGATTGCCTTAGTTAGGATACCTGTCCATTATGCACACAGCTAGATTTGGAGAACATAAACTGTATGCTGCATGCATTGTTTCCTGAAACAACCTGCATAAAGAAGTTTTTTCTAAAATATCGGAAGGCTCTTGGGATGGGCTCCTACTGCATGTCTACATGCAGTAGACTAATGGTAAGTTTAGTAAAGTTCTTACTCTGGTTGTTGCGATGCACCTCACTGGTGATCTGTATTCTTCTTCCATTTTGGTCAGAGCTATGATGGTTTCAGCAATAGCATTCTTTGTCACACGGGACCAAGCTTCCGACAGATGACCCTGTTAAAGAGGAAACTCCATTTATTACAATTTTATTAATATTAAGAACAACTAAAACTGTAATTAGAGCTGCTACAAGCAACGTCAGGTTAGGATCTCAAGTTAGAATACAAAAAGAGGAAGTCAGGGATGACTGACAAATCAGGTGTTTTCAAGTCAGACAGATCTGGTAAAAATTAGCCCTGAAATACTCACATGACTGACTGAGGTAGTATCTGAGCAACTATTGGAATAACTAACTTGGAATAGGTAGAGGGGATACGATTTGAAGAATGAAAGGGCATATTCCTAAAGCCCCCCCAGACAAAGGAATTTGCAGGGCTGGAGCACAAATAAGTGACTGTGAATAACACACAGATTACAGTGGGTCCCTAGAGAAATCAGCTTCACTCGCCTAGCTCAGCCTTCCTGACTACTCTCCACAGCTTCTATATTTGACAGAAATACAGGACTACGCAGGAGGTATCAGAACTATAGCATACTTTCCAAACCAACCTTAAAGATTCTGACCCTACAGCACTGATTCATACCCTAAAGTTCCCAATCCAGAGACTGCTGAATCCTTAAATTCTTAATGTAATCTCTAAATTTCTAAACCTCATGCTGAAGGTGACAGAAATAATTGAGACTCACTGGACTCTAAAAAGGAAGCTACAGTGACTGACTCAGATGTAGACACCTACGTATTGCAAATGTTGAAAAAGTGAAAGGAATCCCATTTGTAACTCTTATGAAGTGGCTAATAAGACTGATGCCACCCTACTGCTAATTAGCAGCTCTAAAAAGCCTCAAAGAAGTGTTTTTAAACTAGGACCCCTCTATTTCTCCACCTTCTTTTGGGTAACAGGGCCAAACGCCCGAACATGTTTTGAGCATGCCTAAACCACAGAGGTCCCTTCCAAAACAATCAAGAAATGTGAGTACTCCCAACTTTTGAACGGCCTCAGTCAAGTCTCCCTCATCTAGAATGAAAGGGAATAAAGTTCAGATCTCTACTTCGTACAAGCGGAGAGGAGGGTCCTTATTGTCTGGCTGTTGAATACCTTAGCGTAAACTCAGTCACCGTCATTCCTTTAGGAGCTGCTACACTTTAAGTAAGCAATTCAGAATCTACTGAAAGAGGGATTTATATCTACATCTGAGAGGACTACACTTTATCTGACTTGATCCCTTTCTTTTTTGTAATAAATAGTTACATGTTCATTCCAAGTAGAATGGCTTAAATGAGAGAATTCAAGACCCACACCAGTATACCCAACAGCCAGCACTATTGGAAAACTATCAGGTATGTGGGAGATGAAGCCTAGCATACTCTGGATATGCATGGAAGTTGCCGTATCTGACTCCAGAGCTTTAAGAACCTTCTTACTAACTTCTGCAATGGTTTTGGAGAACCGGATATTAGCAAATGCAACAGTTTCATGGGTGAAGGTCTTAAACGGCTAGAGGAGCTGCTTAGACAAAAATACAAGCATCTGATTCTAGTCAGCCAGCCATTTTCTATTTCTACTAATCTCCCTCTCTCTTATTCCTGGCAAAGGTCCGTGCTCAGCTTAGTTTTGATCAGCTGTTCATTAAGGGACAGGCTCTCCCATCATCAGGGGAGCCAGAATCCCATAAAACAAGGACCACAGAGTTTGCTTCAAAAGACTTGCCCAGTACTATTTAAAAATGCTGCAGAAGAGAATCCACTATTTCCCTGACGTTTTCCCACTTACCCAAAGCATACCTACCAGCAATGGCTATAAACGATACTGGCAACAACCCTTAAAAAAAAAAAAATCTTGAACAAATTAATCCCCCCCATTCATTCCCAATGTATGTTGCGTCTTATACACTGAAAGAAGTGGGGTGCCTGAGAAAAACATATGGGCATATACATAGAGCGGACACCATGTTAATCTTGGCATTTACTATCTTCTGAGTACTTGTCTTTACAACTGCTATTTTTTTTGGTCCTAGTTTTTATATGCAATTTGCTAAAGTGTTGATAAAGTAAGCAGAAACAAAAATCCATCCTGTGGAATCACAGTGGTACCTACAACAGACCTTTCCCCTCTAGCCACTGGAGCAACTGAATCAAAGACTAAGCGATCATTTTACGCATGGACCAGCACTGCTGAGGGATGCTAGACACTTTAATTTTAACTCTTAACTAAAGATGAATTGTGAGATTCTGAAATCTTGTGGTCAGAATCAACAGTAGCAATTGCAGAGAATTCCCATCCAGCTTCAGTAACTTTGAGAAGGGATCTCCTTAATATAAGCAGAGTGAATGGTTTAGAAAATAGGACTCCAAAGCTGAACATACTGAAACAGCTTTCAAAGGGTAATCACAGAGGAAAATCTGGGTCATTTAGAGCGTCTCACTGAAATATGTACAGAGTTAAGGAAAACAAAACCAACCTCCCAACTAAACTCCTTTCCCCTAAACATATACAAACCCTAATTTTTTTTGCCAATATTTTTTCTGGGAAATAGCTGTATCACTTTTCATCAAATTCTTCTGCCAAAAAGCTTGCCTGAAGCAGATACAACTATGGAAAATTTCAGCCCAGATGGTTAAAGTAATAAACAGCTATAAATGTAGATTTCAGTAAGACTGAAAGAAGTCAATCTTAACATGCAGTCTTAACCAGAAACTCCACATACAAAATCTACATACAGTTAACATGAAAACAACACTATTCTCTTACTCCACAGACACTTTTTACTTTTCAATTGGAGTTCTGAGTACTCAAGACTTAAAACATTAGCCTTCTAAGTTAATAATGTAGAAAATGACACATAATTATTGTTTACTTCTTCAATTTCTGGTACAAGTGACTTATTTAAAAGCTTATTTCAAAACTGGATTTCTGCTTAGCAGAATCAGAACTCAGTTCCTACTGCTCCTAGGCCTAGACTCTCCCCAGAGGACTATATCTTTTTCTTCTTGAGACCAACTCACATTTATCAGCTCAACCCAATACTAACTGTAATAGAAAGTAACGAAAAGATGTACTCTTCATTATCAGAAATATTTGAATATCCTCCACACATTTAAAGGATAGAAACTTACTGCTGCCATGTCTTTAATGAGTTTAATAATGATCTCTGAAATCTGTGTAGGTGTTGAACCCTTCATCCACCAATGGCTTTCACCTCGCCGAATATAGCTGCAAAGGACATATGGTAATACATGAAATAAGTTCAAATAATCAGTTGCTATTTGTCAAAATCCACCACAAAGAAATAGTGCACATGTTCAGCATATGGTAGGTTGTGGGGTTGTTTGGGGTTTCTTTTTCTTTTTTTTTTAAATCAAACTCACTAATAACATGACTCATACTGTCAAAGTGTTACACAATTTTTTCCATTTATAAAACAAAGATTATAAAAGACAACATAACTGACTTCAAAGAATGTAATTATTTTGTGCCTCTAGCTTGAGAATATATACATATTTTTAAACAAACCTGGAATTGAAGATCATTGGAAGTGTGACTGTAGTAACTCCTTTGCCTGCAGTAGTGCCAGCTGTCCCCGTTATAGTAGTTCCTTTGGCTTTTAGCTGTACAGTGAGAGCTTTGGCAATGCATCCCAAAAACATGTCTAAGATACCTAGTTTATTCCAATCTCCTTTTTCTGTTGAGTGAATGATATCACTTATATCTGCTGGTGGAAGGGACTTCACTCCTATAATACTAGCCAGGCGACTAGGGGTTACCTCAGGCAAAACACGTCTTAGTAATGATGTTACCTGGAAAAAAAATCAGAACGCCACAATTCTTACCAAGACAGCTGGAGTTTTCAAGCAAAATCAAATAAAGTCTTTTTTCTTCCTCACAAGTTATTTCAGTAAGAAGGATTAAATCTACTTTACTTTCTGTACTTAAATCACACCTGTAAGAAATTCTGTAAGGTTTCTATCTTGCTTTGAAGTGTTTATTAACTCAGTGAGACAAGGCTGAAGGGTCCAGAACCAATCTCACTCAAACAATACTTAGTCTTCATACAATAATAAAAATATGCTTGGTACTGGACTTAACAGTAACAGTGATACAGATGTTTGTAAAACTCTGATTTGCTTGCACATTACAGACACGTTACCCACTTTGCATATAATCTTTAGATGTCAGAAACTCTGTGGTAGAACAGTTAGAGACACTTTAGACTGCTGAAAACAAAGTACTTGCCTCGACGTACTGAAAATCATGATTCTCTTCCACAATACTCCTTCCCCCCTCCTTTAGTTTTCCTTGTGATATTCTAACTGGAATTTTTTGAAAAGGAAATCTGTGCCAATTGCTCTGGATCTAACAGAAGCTGTCTTGAAGTGACATACTTCAACCTTACCAGCTGCTGGAATGGGGTTGAAATTGGCTATATCGCGCAAAGCTTGGTCCAAATCAGGATGTATGAAAGCTTAAGGAGTTAACATTTCATATCTAATTTCTCAAGCCTTCAATGTTCTCTTGAAAAACTGTTTACATTTTAAGAAAAAGACAGTATTTTGCATATCTGCAATATATCAGAATTACCAAGCCTCCAGGCAAGTTGAGATGTGACATTGTAACAGTTCAGAAAATTGGAAAAAGAAAAGTAGAGAGTATGAGACATAAAAACTTCTGAAACAGGAACTAAAAATCTACCTAAAGAAGACATACCAGCTAACAACAAGAAGCTAGTGCATTAACTATACTAAAGCAATTATTTTATACGTCTCTATATTTATATTATGTGCATATAAATACACATATACTCAGACAGACAACGTTTAAGTTCAGAAAGTAACAGATATTAAAGCTCTACCTGAGGATACCAAGAGTAGAAAGGAATGGTCTAGTTCCACACTACTACGCTCATAGCCCGAGTGTAAGACAAAGATGCTAAGGACTCATGCCAGATCAATAACAGACACTGCTAATTAAAAACCTCTGATCTTACCTATAGAGGCTATATGGGCATTATATATGCATAATATGAAATACCCAAACAACACTGGCTTTTTAGGTCCTGTCCATTTGACAGACATTTCAACCATGCTCTACTCTTTCAAGGTCTAATCGCAACCAGTGAAGCCTCTGCTTCATCTGTTATGATGTTTTAGCAAGACAGTCATTAGTTATCCCATCATTCTAGCTGTCACTGTGCCTTGAGGTCAAACATGATATTAAAAGGGCAAGAATTAATGATGGCCTCCTCAAATCACGTAAATATTTACCAACATTTGGAACATATGCAGCACATACAAATGGGGCTGTGTAGCTCTCTCACTCCCCACAATGAAGTGGCATGACATCTTACTAGAAAATAAGCAGTCACCTCACTAGCTTCCTTCCACACCTGAAAACTTAACTGCTTTTTATACAGAAGTCTTATTTGCAATAAATAAACAAACCAGCTTTTAAACTTCATACATTTGAGAAATGGGAAATTAACAGCTGTGATATTTAAAAGGAGCACCTCTGGTTCTTGCAATTATATGTAATAATTCTGGATGATGCTGTCCTTTATAAATAAAGTAGACAAATGCAATACATGAACTTTAAGAAGTCTCTTTTTTGGAACATAATACATAACACTGATCTAAATTTAAGTATTGCCAGTCACAAGGCAGTGCCAACTTCAGAATCTGAACTTTATATTAAAAAAAGAGAATTCTTAGTCATTGCGACAGAAAGGAAATACCTTACAAACTGAACATACATAACAGAACATGGATGAATCTGTGGAAAACATGGACAACTGCATTACTGTGAAGTAAGATTCAGTGAATACTGTGAAGTTCAGATTCACTAAAGAATCCTTCACAATATAACTCCAAAACAATGGCCGTGCGCTTACGTAAAAGACCCCTATTAGGACACACAAAATGACTAATTGTTCTTGTGCATCCTACTTCTTTTCAGCAACAACCCCTGCCAAGGAAACCGTATGTCCCTTTGATGTATGGTTTGAGAAAGCAATTTATCCTGCCCTATCCAAAATCCTTCAGAACAAGGACAAGAAAGGTGAACAGTGATATTACTCAAAGGTTTTCAGAATAGTTTGCTGATTTAGGTTCATGATGGCATAAATATTAATTAAGCAATTTTGGGTTCCTACACCTCAGTTCTACCTCTTGAGACAAAGCATTAAAAACTTACTCAAAAGTGAGTTTATTTTAGTTTCGTAACTGTAGCCTTCATTGCCTTCAACACTGATTGTACTTCCTGCAAATAGTTTTATGCAGTCAAATTGTGATGGTGCTGGGGTATATATGTATTTATACATTAAAACCACAAACTTTATAATTTTAACCCCATTCAAAAACTGGGGAAAAAAACCAAATCCAACACAACTGACACTTAAGTTCCAAAAAGAGATTCTGTAATTTGTTTTTAAATGTTCATAAATTTTATTTGCCCTCTCCTCATGATTGCAATAACGAATTGAGTTGCTTTATTTACAGTTATTCCCTACGAGGAATATAGGGATGATCCGAGTATGATTGGGAAAACATTTTTGAAGTGAAAACACAAAATTACATTTCACAAAAAAATAAGCTCAAATACATTTTATACTATCACGCACACAATTACAGGATTCGAAAGACTTTTTTCTAGGAATACCAAGACAGACAAGGAACAGTTAGCACTCACCTGTCTCTGCACCCTGGGAGAAGCAGTATGTAGTAATGAGAAGAGATCCTGCAGCAGAGTCAGCTGCTGAGCCAGGTACTGCCGGCCTACATTGGAACCGCTCAGTGCCAGAACCATTGACAGCAGCTCAAAGCAATAGGCGTCAGAAGAAGCATCTTCATCGTTAGGCTGCGAGTTGGCGTTCTCTTTGCTAGAGATGGCATGCTCCCATTCTTCACGCACACGGGTTGCTTCCATTCGTATAGCCTGGACTATATGAGCACATACCTATCCAAACAGAATCCAAATACATAGTAACTCTTAAAACTTTTAGAAAGCGAAAGAGATTGTGTTTTATGTACCTTCACAACTATGACTAAAATAGAAAGCCTGTGAAATTTGGCCTGTGCTTAAATTACTTCTCAAAATAAATTCAAATGAACAATAAAATTTAGATTTAAATTTAGAGTAAAGATTAGATAAAATTCTTTAGAATTAAGATTTAGATTTAATACTGAATTTGCTCATCTTCATTCTGGAAAATTTCATTTAAATAAATCTTTTTATTGTAGTTCCTGCCTTTTAATTTGCTTTTTACATAGAATTCAACTTAAAAAAAAACCGCACAGACCCGACACCCCCCCCCAAAGAAATACATTTACTCAACACCCACAACAGAAAAGGACTTATTAAAAGACTTAGTCTCTTGTTTAGTTTACTATTCCGGAAGCTTAAAAAAAATTTAGAAACCATGTTTTCATTTTACCAATAGCATGTTAAAAAGTATATTTAAGAGATTTTAAAGTTTGCTGAGATGGGTGACAAAAAAGTAGATTCTGCATGACTTACTAATCTAACAAACTTCAAAATGAACCCAATACCTTTTGTATTACTGTGAAAATCTTTACTGCAATGTTTGTCTCGTGATAGGTGTAATAAAGATAATATAAAAGATGCTTTAGTTGGTATATTGAAAAAAAAATTAAGTATTCAAAAGAAAAAGGAAAAACATACTCTAACTACTGCTCTATGTTAAGAAAAACAAAGATAAGTAAGAAAACCACAAACCCAAACTTTCATTGACTACAGGAAAGAATAATTTAAGAAGCTATGCACTGATTACCTTTTCAGGATTAGATTTTATCGAACCTAAATACTTTTTGATGACAGAAATGGGGAGAAAGCATGTGCAAAACTAAGAATCTAAACTCTGTCACTGAACCTCTCCTAGAAATTTGAGAGGGTCTACTATTATGCTATTATTATCAGCAAACACGACTAAGTACCATTTACAACTCAATTCTAAAACATTTCTTTTTAAATTGAGTCTAATACTGCCTAATAACTGTATGAGATTCAACAAGGCCAAGTGCCGGGTCCTGCACTTCGGCCACAACAACCCCATGCAGCGCTACAGGCTTGGGGAAGAGTGGCTGGAAAGCTGCCTGTCGGAAAAGGACCTGGGGGTGTTGGTCGACAGTGAGGCCGCACCTCGAATACTGTGTTCAGTTTTGGGCCCCTCACTACAAGAAGGACATTGAGGTGCTGGAGCATGTCCAGAGAAGGGCAACAAAGCTGGTGAGGGGTCTGGAGAACAAGTCTTATGAGGAGCGGCTGAGGGAGCTGGGGTTGTTTAGCCTGGAGAAAAGGAGGCTGAGGGGAGACCTCATTGCTCTCTACAACTACCTGAAGGGAGGTTGTAGTGAGGTGGGTGTCGGTCTCTTCTCCCAAGTAACTGGCGATAGGACGAGAGGAAATGGCCTCAAGTTGCGCCAGGGGAGGTTTAGATTGGACGTGAGGAAAAATTTCTTTACTGAACGAGTGGTTAAACATTGGACCAGGCTACCCAGGGAAGTGGTTGAGTCCCCCTCCCTGGAAGTATTTAAAAGACGTGTAGATGAGGCGCTTAGGGACATGGTTTAGTGGGCATGGTGGTGTTGGGTTGATGGGTGGTGTTGGGTTGACTAGAGGTCTTTTCCAACCTTAATGATTCTACTATTCTATGATTCTATGATTAATAGGATAGGGTTTTTTATCCTATTAAAATGGTTTTTTTCAGTGTCAATTTCAGCAGATTTTTCATATAAAACACACACACATACTATTTAAAATGTAAACCAAAATTTGATTATAAAGAACAATGGAAGAACTGAAAGTGTCAAGTAAAAGGTACTATATTCACTGAAAATGAGCATATTTATTACAACACACAGACACTTAATCCTCAAAGCATTTCAGAATGAACAAACCTGCTTCTGCAAATTTGTCAGTTTGCTCCGGCTGAATATGATCCCTACCATGTGCTCCTTCAGGTCTGCATCTGATGTTGCCTTCATAAAAAGTGTATTTAATATTAGATCAAGAGTTTCAAGAACATTTCCTAATTACTGTAACAATTAACACGGAATATCGAAAAACTTTGTTCTAAAAGTTTGTAGCTTTTTGTTACAGAGAAGTAAGATATATAAGCAAGATCAATTTTACTATGGTTAATAAATACTTCTTAGATGTATTTACTTTCTTCCTCTTTATAAGAGGAAATTTGAGCATGAAATAAAATAGTCAATAAGCAAAACAAGTGAAGTATAATTATCCGAGATTCAGCCTCTTCACATAGCTTAATACAATCACTGATTAAGTCTTCATAAAGCAGTGTATGGAATATAGTTTTCAGTTTATATATTTCACAATAAAAGAAACAGGGAACACACAATTAAGTTACCACACAGCAGGTGGGAGAAAAAGACACTTCTACGAAATGAATAATTCAGTCATGGAAATTATTGCCACAAGGTACTGGGTAGAGCAAAACCATACATCATCTGAAAAACTAAATTACTTTCATGGAGGACAGTCCAATTTTGGCTATTAAACATGACAGTCCAGATACAGTGACCTTTTCAGGAGCACTTCTTAAACTAATCCTTGCTGGAAGACAGGAGAGTATACTAGGTAAAAGGATACTAGTGCGGTTTCTTAATACTTTTTCTCTAAACATCAACAGAGCCCCTCTTAAGGCACAAGATAATAGGCAAGTAGGACTTTCAGGTTGACTGTAACTGCAGGTGTTAAGTACTTCTGTAACTGTAGGCATAATTTGCACCATCATTACTACGATGTTTCCATTAAATGCATATCTTCCAATTATAATTTACTAATAAAAAAAATCAATGATAATTCTTAAAAAATAAGCAATTTTGATATTTTACTTCTGTTTTGATCTGAAAATTATGTAGCATAAGTCATAGGACAAATACTGAAAATCATCCTGGATCATTTTTTCAGCAAAGTATTATTGATAGAATACAAATAAATACATTGTGTACTTTTTCTTCTCCTTCTGGGGAAGACAACAATGCTTTTTCTTCTTGTTCTGGGGTTGGCTCAGCATCTCCGGAGATGAGTTTTCCAAATACCTGGAAGAAAGACAGTGACAATTAGCTTATCTCAAAGACAAACTTGTGCACATATGACATTTTACATTAAAACATAAAGCACTGAAAGTCTACGATTTATAGTAACTTTCACCATATAACACAACGTTAAAATCCCACCTGGGATGTAATAAGTCGGAATACTCGCAGTGTCTCAGATTCACAGTTTCTTTGTTGAGCTACACTTGCAGAAATCTGGCCTGCTATTTTAATGCTTTCACCATCTTTCCATCCAAGAATTTTCACTTGTCGAACTCTTAGTGTGTTCTCTGGACCCTTCAGTTCAATTTTGATGATGTGATTATCACCCCCAGGAAGTTCACTTGTTACCCAGCCAATATGTCTTGAATCCAAGTCTACCTATTAAACAGGAATATAAAGATGGGAACTGACATTACATCAAACAAAAAGTCACCTACCTCTAATACAAACCCATCATATATCACTGGAACTAATGCAGTATTTACTATGAAATTTTCATTCTGAACAGTAAGACTAGCATGCTTAATTATAAAAATACTCAACTTCGTGATTTCAGATTAAAAAATTCTCAAACTTAAATAAAATTACATATATCCATTTATTGTCTTTAAAGCCTATTAAAAATAGCGGGCTATCGATCCCTTTTATCCTCTAAGCAATAGTTCACATATTCAAAAAACCACTTTGAACAAATATTTTCTCACTACTTTTAATTTAAAAAAAAGCTGCCATAATTTATCTGAAAATATAACACACTATTATCAGTACTTAAGTTATTCCATCCCTATTCACATAAACCCCTGCAAAAGAAATCTTAACTTTGTGGAAAACAATGTCTGATATCCTTATCAAGAGATGCAGGACTTAATAATTGTAAAAAAGACAGATAACTCTATCAAATTAAGTTTATTTTAAAATAAATATGGTTTAAAAAAAGAATGTAATTAACGTTATATGATTTAAACTGTGATGTCACTACTGGAAGATAAAAAACGACAGGGTGTGGTGCCCACACCATTACTCAGAGCAACCCGAGTGGGCCTAAATTAAACTTGGCTCCGAGTCAAGTGAGCCCTCTCTCACATCCATAGGGCCCAAAGGTTCATTTATAATCAAGCTAATATTTCTTCTTTCCCATTTCTACACTAATTCCCAGAGTCTGCACTGAACTGTGCTGCAGCAGACAAGACTGACTTTTTTTTTTTTTTTTAATATCAAGAGACAGAGGGTATGCATGAGTTAGGGTATGGTATGTTGGCATGCTTGAAGATAAAACACGTGTTGGAGAAGTGTCAGAGGACTGTTCAGCAAGGAGGGAGCAAAGGTGAATCAAGTCTTGCCTGTCTTCTGGGAGTAAACCATCCCTGGAAAAATGCCTGGGCACTGTGTTTGAGCAGGCAGAAGCAAAGCCAGGGAGTGAGCTAACAAGCTGTATGAATGATCACAAGTCCAGTGCCTGCGCTCTGCCGTGGCCGCCTTTTATTTAGCTGGATACGTAGACATACCAAGTCAGTCTTCTCACAAAAAAAAAGAATTCTCCAAGGAGGGAGGGGGTGTGTCCATCTATATCTTCTATCTACATCTATAGACTCACAGACAATACGCACACAAACTTTGTATCTGTCTACATATATACATACACTCACACTTCGCTGTTTAGTATGAGCCCATTGTACCAAAGTTTAGTTTCTTCAGATTTGTAACATCTTTTGGAGATGTATCTTTGCCTTAAATGCTCTCTAAGGGTAAGAGGTAGAGAAAAGCAAACCATTCCTCTGTAGTAAGACAATGCTGCTTCTTGGAGAATTTTACCACTGACTGTCAATAACCCAAATAATAAAGTTTTGAGCCCAAAATGGTAACTGCCTGCTTGGAACCTTAAATGTCTTTGATGGGTCACATCAGTGTCAAAATACGAAACATTGTTCTCCGTGTAAAAACCATGCATCTGTCATTTGGCTTAGCAACAGGAGTACAAAGACTGAATACCATTCTGAACTCGAGTCTCTGAAGAGAAGTCTTCAGCTACCTGAAGTTGAGAACTAAAATGGCAGGATACAATGTGTGCTATAAACACGTATTAGATCATGTAACTAGAAAAACTTGGGTTGAGGGTAAATAATTTTTCTCCTTCTCACGGTGTTCTACTTCTCCTCACTCTTAAGCTGCATTTCCCTAATGAAAAATGATTCCATGAAGCAGAGAAAAGGCAATGACAGTGCAACACTAAGAAGCCAGGCATCAGAATATCTAACAACATGTAATACTACTTAATGCAATTATTTCAGGTATATTCTGACATAAGTACCCCTAAAAGAAACCAAAACAAAGAGGTTTGTTAGACCTCTGCTATATGCAGCCAAAAAAATGACAGCAGTTTTTCAATGTCAACTGTTAAAATGTTTACCTGCTTTATTCTGCAGAGATCTTCTACTGCCTTGCCGGTTAGGAAGGTCATTGAAGTTACTTTGTTCTGCAACAGACAAGCAAAATAAGAACAAAATACTTCAACTGAGGACCATTCTGACTATTTCTTCCATAATAAGAGCGTACGTACATAAGAGAGAGACAAGTTGTTTCATTACGAAAATAAATTTAAAAAGTGATCAAAACCAAGGACAAAGAATTCCAAAGCACAGCTCAAAAAATAAAATTGCTCCTTGTGTGAAAACCTGTAGTTGAAACGAAGATATATTTGTAACATTACTGCACAGATCAATAAACATGAATGCAGTAAGTGAAAAGGTTGTCTCTTTCTGGCAAGGTGGTACAGTTCTGAGATATTCTGTTATGGCCTATCAGCGTTATTATGATAGATCACACTACTTAAATTAACCATGTTAGAACTTCGCTATATTTAATAATTCTGTGTTTTACAAAGTATTATTACTCTGCATACGACAAACTGAGGTGAAAAGGTAGAAATTTTGAGGTGAGACACAGTGTACAGTTGTACTTTGTGGTAGTCAGAAGTCTAGAAAATAGTTTGGATTTTATGAAAACTCGTCATTTCAACATGCCACTAAGAATTAAGTTTCCCAGTCTCCGGTTCATGCAAACTGCAAATTCAGTTGAATTGGTCTGATCATATTAGGTACTGCTTTCAAAACCACGGGAATTAGAAACTTAACTTTGAAACGTGAGCTTCTGAGTTAGAATTACAAACTGAACCGGACAAAGAAACAGTGGTTCTTGATTGACGAATATATACAACTTTGACTATGCACGTTCAGTAAGAGGCATTTAATTTCATTTTTTTCTTACCCCAAGATCTCTGGAATTGTCTACATGAACACAAACATAACGTGCATTGATTCCTTTTACACAGTTAATTGTGATGTTTTTAGTTTTGTTTTTATCTTCATCTCCTGACTCCCAGAATGTTTCTGTAGATCCATCTGTTAAGCTACCAATCATGGCAGGTCGGCTTGATGTTTTAATGTCAACAATGCTGGTTAGGTCTTTTAGACAAACCACTATACACAGTTCCTGTGAAAACAAATGAGACCATTTAAAATACCTAAAAAAACCAAGCCCAAATACAGGCATTATTTAAAATTTTTAAAATCATACAGACATATCTGTTCTGAGGAATATGCTCTCTGAATTAAAGAAGAAATGTCATTTATTGGTTCAAATTATCCAGCCCTTGAAACCAAAGGAAATATTAATAGCTACCAGCAGAATATATTAGTAAATACCTAAATGTATTTAAAGTGTTTTCTTCCATTTATTAAGATATTCATTAGGAGTACTAATTTGTGCTCTTCAGAATAACAGAAGAAAAAAAGATATAAGCAAGTAAGAACTGGAAGTACGCAGCATTTAAAAAAAATGAACTAACTCAATGAACCAAATGAATTAACTAAATGAACTATAAGAGATCCCCAAACACTTTACTTGCAAACAAGCACTTACAAGCACTGCTCCAAAATTTAGGTTTGAGTGATATACAGGCTAAGGGACAATATTTGAGCCTCCAAAGCTAAATATGAGAACCTGAATATCAGCAACAAGATCCCAAACTGAGATACATTCAAGGAAATACGACATTGCAGTAAAAAGATGTTTTAATTAAACAGAATGATTGTAGGAAGTACAGGCTGTTTACAACTGACCTCTGCTTTTGAGAGAGAGGTGTAATACTTGCCTGATTCATGACTTCAAAACCAGACTGAATACTGATACTAAAACTCTCTTCACTATCTCCATCATCAGATTTAGACAAAATATTGTTGATATGATGAAAAACATTGCTCTGGTGCAGGAACTGGTGATCAGATTGTTTGAATTTGAGACTCCAGCACCTGAAAACACATTTAGTGGATTTTGAAATTTTGAATATTGTTTAATACACATAACCTATCAGCAAAACTATTAATAGCATTTTTGCTTCTCCAAATGTGTTCTATAAACCTTTAACTTCAAATTTTTGCAGGATCTTAAGTGTTTCTATGCATCTTCTTGAGGAATGCAGGAGTAAACTTTTCTTAGAATTTTAACAGTGAATAGAATCATTATTATTCAATTTGTATCTTTGAGACACATACAAAGGAAAAAATTCAAACAGTTTAAGGATATTCAGATGACAGATTTCTGAGCAAAAGCTATTACACTACCATACACATACACACAGATACTACCATATTATTCAGTAATATGTATTTTTTTCATAGTGGATACAGTACAGAATTTAAGAGCAAATACATTTTTCTCTACAAAGTCTTCTATACTAGTATTTATATGTATAAACACACACACATCTTTTACATATATCTTTCCTATGCATAAGGATACACACGATCCTTTTCACACAGGCACACAAAGTTGTTTTAAATTTCCTATCTACACTGCAAAATCTTTTAAACTATAATGTTACATTTCCAGTCTTCTAAGAATTTTCTTAATTTATGCTTACCTTAAGGCCATTTGCTGTAATGCACTACCACTGGGAAGAGACATCATAAGATCAGAGATTGTCTGGAGGAGGCGATGAAAAGTGTGGGGTAATGGCTGAGCTGCTTCACCAGCAATCACTATATCTGACAGAGGATGTTCACATACTCTTGTGTCTTTCTCCTAAGATGCAAAGCCATTTGTAGGTTAACAGGCTTTCAGACAAAAAGGTTAAATAAATAGAAATAAAAATGCTTATGATATTTGGTTTAAGAATAACTGCAACAATCCTATAATGAATGGGAACTTCAAAGCAGTTCCTGTCAGAGAATTTTTACAATAGCAAGTTATACATGAACACCAAACAAGGAATTCAGAAAGTATACTACCAGATATTTCTCATGATGTAAAAATGTGAAACATTAAATCGCAAAAACTTAACAAAAAACCCCCCAAACCCAACCTCTAGAAACATTAGCACATTTCAGCTGTTAATAATAACTTCTTTGAGCAGCAAACCCCAATCACAGCAAACTTGCTAATTAAGCTAAGGTTATCAGCTTCTTTATTTCATTAGAGCTGTGAAAATAATGAT
This sequence comes from Pygoscelis adeliae, assembly GCF_000699105.1. Lineage (NCBI taxonomy): Eukaryota > Metazoa > Chordata > Aves > Sphenisciformes > Spheniscidae > Pygoscelis > Pygoscelis adeliae. The sequence goes on from NW_008825547.1 coordinate 137,355, forward strand.
TAAGGTGTGTCAGTATCAGAATGGCTGTGCATAGGGCACCAAGTTCCACTGGGATACGAAGGCAGTGGCAGAGGACTAAAGAGGGTGGGGGCCAGCAAGGTGTGTTATGGGGAAGAGTAAGAGAAGGAGGTAGTGATTGTAATCTCTTATTTCAGAAGGCAGGGAAAGACTGATCTATGAAGGATACAAACTGTTTCCTCTGCCTCCTAAACTGCTTCGTTTTTAAAAGAAAATCTGATCCTGCTTGAACCACGGAACCCAACTGCATGCCCCCAACATACTGACATCCAAAACCAGATTCAAACTTCTTATTTTAAACCCATTAAATTGCCTATGTCTATTCTTGCAAGTAGATTTCCCATGGATCTCGACTGCTTGAATGCCTAGAAATGCTATGGTCTTACTTGAAATGAATTTTAGGCACCTGATCACCTAGACAAGAATCATCAAACCAGACATTTCTCTCTATTTTCCTGGAGGGCGTAATGTGGTAAAGTATAACTCAGCGTATGAAGTAGGAAGCATGAGATTGAACTCTACGCTAAATATAATCAATTATTCAGAACAAGTTCAAAGCCTAGGTATTCCCCTTCCCCCCAAGGATCCTATTTACACAGATAGCATCCTGCTCCCCCATCTTCTCTGTGGCTTGGTAATTCTTGCATTTGGTTTTGCTTTAGCAAGGACACTGCCCTTGAACCTACATCTTATGAGTTAAACCATACATGGTTCTAGATCCCCACCCCCATTTTTACAGAATTCATCACCGGGATTTCTCACCCTCTCCCAGTATATTAAAAGAATATTTAAAAATATTTCACATAAGGAAATTAATTCCAGTTGTGGAAAAGCACCAAACTGCCTTGGATTTATTACATTGTGTATGTATACTTACATGGGTATTGTTATCATATGATCAGACTACTGAAGGAAGATGTTGGGATTTGAATATACATCACCTGAGTGATATTTAACAATTAGCTGAAAACTGTTGCCAGTTTCTTGTATGCCATAAAATTATTCATCCTAGCCAAGTGACCAAGGGGAATTTTTTAAGTCCCCCCTTCATTATATCAAAAGAGAAGCAGCATTCCCACCAGAACAGAAGTGGCGTATTTTAACATTTCTTTATAATCTTTATCTTTCAGTCAGGAATTATCCAAACTACAGCTAAGACAATATTTGTTTATTCTTTTATATAGTAAAGGTTACATTGGAGGCTGCCCAGCATAAGGACCAGTGGGAACACATTTCCGTCACTCTAGCAGTGCTTTTGATGTAGCAGTTGAAATTATTACAAGGCAGAAAATTGTTGGAGCCCAGAAATATAATACACAGAGCTACTGCAAATCAGCTTTAATGGATACATACAAGAATTTGGCACACTTGAAAATAAGTAAGTAGAATTGTAAATCTGCATGTGGATACAGTAGCATGGAAAAGTTGATATCCTACATAAAAATTAGGACAAGAATGGTTGCTTTGTAAACAACTGTAGCAATATACCAGGGCTGCAATGCTGAAAAGACTCATTTCAGAACTTCTCATTTCAAAGCTGGATTAGATCTGAAGTGATAAAAATTACCCTGGCTTACTAGCAGCGCTAGCATGATTTCTTGAGCTATTCATTGTGGACATGATAATGTTTTCAATCAGAGCTAAATCTAGAAGAGATTGTACGAAGATACCTTTTGGAAGAGTGACTATACCATTTTACATGCTACATTTTCAGAACTAACTGTAGATTTTTCTTAAATCACTAAATTAACTACATCTAGTGTATACATAATTACTTATATATATTTATATATATAAAAATAATTAAATTAACTATAGATTTTCAGAATTAACTATAGACTTTTCTTAAAGCACTGAAAGACACAGCAGACCAAACAACAAAGCTTCTCTGAAAAATATTTTCTCTTTTCTCTTTTTGGGGGGCAAAGAAAGAATAAAAAGCAAACAGTAAATTTTTTTGTTACTGGATTAACAATGTGCTTGTGCTTTGTTTTTCCTGCTTTCCCATGAATATTCACAAAAACAATGCATTAAAAGACTGTAATTCATCATCATCACCACAAAATTTGGCGATTTTAGAAGAAAAATTAATTAATCTATCACTACCAAAAGAGTTCAACTACAATTTAAGACTAAGAATTTTCATTCCATAATTAAGGTTCTGTTTCACAGAGAGAGGATTAAGGTGCTGGGTTTTTTTGTTTGTGTGTGTTGTGGGTTTTTTTTAACAGATAATAAAAACATTTCTAAATTGACTACAAAATCAACAGAGATAATATATTTACGAAAGGAATGCTGAACCTCACTTACTTGTTCTGCATTTTCTTTATTTGATTTATTTTCTTCATCCTCCTCTTCTTCAGGTTCTACAGGTGCAGGAGTCAGGGAAGCCACAAAATGCCATAAAATATCATGAAGAGAAGTGGTTTGAATGACATTACAAAGAAGCCAGTTGAAAGCCTAAAATAAAATACACACAAGAAGTTACCAATTGGTTAAGCAAACCTGGAGTAAAACCATTTCTTAAACCATTTATGTAAGGAGGTGCACAGATGCTTTTGGACAGGCAAATAATAATGCAGAGGTCTTCAAGTAAGACACATCGCTCTGTAGCTAAAAGAGTTTATTAAAATGACAACTATATTACAGGGGACATAGCAAAGTAATTCACAAACACCATACACAAAAATAAGTTCTTTGAAAAAAGGTTTAAGGATGAAAAAGCAAAGTTCTTTCGTGTTTTCAGCGATTATTACAGGATGAGGTGGCAGCACTCCTTACTATTCAAATTGGTTAACAAAGTAGAGATCCTTTTTAATTTAGAACTCTGTAGGTTGAGATTAGGTTTTCTTGTTTGGTCTCTGCCATTGACTGAATAAATCAAAACAATTCAGCCACTTCCAAAAAAATCAACATAGTGGGGAAAAAAGTGTTTTTAGAATTTGTAACATTCTTATACTCTTCTAAAAGCTGCGATACTTCTGCACGTTGATGTTTGGAAATTTGACGGGTGGTGCTTAACAGTAGAGGTGTGTTTTTTACTTTATCTGAGAAAATCCACCTATATTTTCACACGTTACAAATACTTGAAAAATACCCCATGATGCTGTATACAAGTTCAGAAGAAACTTTACTAAAGCTTAGCTGAAATAAAAAAAAAAATCGCCTCAATGAGGATGCTTCCTGCAGCTTTTATTGAAGCAATTGATCTTTAATGGATCTTTTCATCGTTCATTCACTACCTACATAACAGGGGTAGCATTCACCCATCTCGGAAGGAAGTTGTGAAATATCTAGGTACTACCAGCACCAAACCAATTCTAAAGAAAAAATACTCAGTCCAAGATTTGAAAAAGGAATGGGAAGTAAGACCAGGAAGATGCTGAGCAAATGAGGAGAAAACTGTATTCATATAATATTCTTCTATCAGAGATTTTCTACACAACCGATAAACTACTGAAGAAGGTTTACAGGCAATACTTTTGTATTCTTAACTTTTAGAGTTAATAACACAAGTGAACTTTTAGAATAGGTTTACTGCACATCACAGAATAATTCCTTTTTTTGTTTTTTAATCTATATAAAATTTCTTTAAAAAAATTCTGAGACAGAATTTACGGATGTCTTATTTTAATCATAGAAGGTCCATTAGTACATTAATACCTCCATGGCAAAGACTCGGCAAGCAGATTTCCGTAAGGCTTGTTTCATTGCTATTTCAAGTCCTTCCAGATCATGATGCTGGATTACAAACGCCAGTACTGGCCACTGGAAATTTCTCTCTCCTTTGGAAAGAGAGCTGTGGGCGGAGATTAACCGAGAAAGTTCAGGAGATGGATGTCTCAGGAGAGAGGACCCCACTTCTATTCAAAAGCATAAAAATATGCATACATTAGATTCTTTGTGCATTTTAATTTTATAGCCACAGTAAAAATAAAAAGCAATAGAGCAATTTTAGAATTGATATTTTTGTTCATTTTTTCTATGAGAAAAATACATTAAAAAAACAATGTGGAAAAATGATGCTTCAACTGAAAAAGAAAATACCACCTTAACTTTTAAATCAAGCACAAAAGATGCACCACAAATTTCAGAACCGCAGTAATTCCTGAGCTGTTCTTAAGCTAATTCCGATTAACAAACAGCTAATGTTTATTAATAAACAGAAATAAAAGCCATTATATGTATTTATAAAAAATTATATTCGTCTACAGTTTCCAAGAAGAACTGCAAATCCAATGCTATATCCTTGGCTATTTTTTCACTGCTTCTGGTGTCTGTGCTCTTACCTGCATCTCCACTGTTGACTCGTCTCCTAGGGATTGCCTTTACACGTGCTGGCAAAATTGAGTGCTGTTTGTCATATTCTGATGCAACAACTGAATATGATCTTTGAAAGACTGTACGCTTCGCAAGATCCGTATCTGTTATTGGACTGGTTTCCAAACTACCAAGAAATCAGTGAAGTTATAGACCCATTAATGAATATATAGAGTATACTTGAATTATACATAAATATTAAATAAAGACACATGCATTTCCTAATGACAATGCTACTACTGCATGAAAGTTTGTCTTATGTACCTAATAACTGTTTAAATGCTGGAAAAGAAGGAACACGTATTAGAATTACACATGGTGAAAAAGCATGCAAGTGCTTTATAAACAAATGTAATGATGTACATGGTAAGTTCCAAGAATTTAGGTATTTTTTAGAGAGAATACAAACATTCAGATCATGCCTGAATTGAAGTTTCAGACCAAATTTGCCCGGAGAATGCACGTGAAAACATCTATGGAGTGGAATTTTTAATATGCAAGCCAACTGAAATTTAGAACTTTATGTGAAGTAAACGTTTCTAACATCATTAGCCTTAAAGCCAATTTTCAATTGCTATGGCTACGCCTCTGACATGTTTTACTCCTTACCTTCAGTGGACTTCTTACAGTCTGCAGAAGAACTCCCAGCTTATGCTGTCCCTATAGGCCTCAGGAGACCATGGAGTCCACAGTTTTAATAAAGGAATATACCAATACGATGCACTCTTAAGGAGTTTTGTTAGAAAAGTTCTATTTCTGAAAAGACTACATTGTAGATTGTAGTATTCCAATAAACTGTTTTTGCAGTCAGTATAAAATAACAGATTGAAATAAAAACAGATTAAAAGCAAGTTTTCTCTTCATTACATCCTCATTATAATATGAGGAATCACTGTTTGACATCTGAAAACACCAAGCATCTAAGTTGATTCCGGACTATTATTAAGTAACAGTAAGAGCCTTTTTTTCCCTGGCAAAACAAAAAATTCTGTAATTGCTTGAATTAGGTCATAGTAAACTTAATGAGATAAGAAACTGGCTTAACCTGACAGAAACTATCTAGCACTCTTGGTCCTAGATAGCATTAAGTTATCATTTCTTCGTGACATTTTAACCTCCCACAGAAAGAAGCAACAACATTTGCTTTGAAAAATGTAAGGTAATGAAATTCCATCCTGTTCAAATTTCCCTTTAAAATGAAATCCTGAAAGGAGGATAACAGCTACTTCCTTTCATAAAGGCTGTTAATCTGCACTACAGTCAGTTGTGTTAAAGAATAGAAACACAGGGAAAAAAATTGCTATATTTTCAAGGAGTTTGCAACAGCTATGGTCCTTGGACCATTGCTCTTTAGATCACTTCTTCAGTTCTGCAGTTCTGGAGATTCTGGAAAAACTGTATTTGTCTCTATGGGGAAATAAGCAGGCCTGGAGTAAGGGCTATGGATAAATTTCCCTGAGGTATGCTAAGAGTCCTTATCAATTTCTGAACAATTTTTTTTTCATATTTAGGTTGTAAAAACAAGACCTTTCTAGAGAGAAGCAATTGGTTTGCATTACAGTTAAAAGTTTCACATCTGATTTGCAAACTTGCATTGCTAGCGGTTGAAAATACACCTGATATGCTATGATTCACTGAAGATATTTTTCTAACTACAGCTTTATATGTTTTTGGCTTTTTTGCTGCCATTTCAGAGATTGTTCTGGGCTGATATCATACTTTAGCTACTTAACTACAGCAATGTTCTCTTTTTTTTTTTTTTTTTTAAATTGGTGTTATGCTAATGCTTTAGCATTTGTATGTAGTACCTAGAATTACAAGGAAGTACCTTGGGGGCATAGATTTCATGTTACTCTCTGGCTCTTCAAAGACATTAGGGCTTGCATCAGGAGTAACTGAGATGTACGGTGCAGGTACTGAAGTTGAGCGCAGGTACCTCATCTCATCCTGGAAGAGGTTGTCATCCTGGTACCCAACAAAATTTTCATGATGATGCCTACATCAAATTAGATTTTTAAATTAGGATTAAGGATTACAAGTTCCCGAAACACGCATACACAAAAGTCCTTTGCCAATACATTTAGCCAGCCAATGCTATTCATTTACTACTCACCTAATGCATTTAAGCTGGTTGTGACTCACAAGTGTTAGTGGAAAATATAATGGCATTTTCAACAAACAGGGAGTGGGGACCACCCTTTGCTATCTTCTAGTATTTTCATCAGGTATTTCCATTATGTGTTTTAGGCCCAAATGTCTATCCATCATAAACATGAGACACTACAGTGAAATCTACTTAGAAATACCAAGTAAACATAAGTCTTCTGGTTTCCTTCTTACTATTTTGAACTGTGAAGAGAGAAAAGTAGCACATATGTCTGGTACTAACACACCAAGTTAAACTCTTCAAGAAATTCTAAATTCTTTGGACAGAAACTAAACTGTTGTTAAAAAAATATTTAGCATCCAAACGCTACTCAGGTTATATTTGACCCTTGGAGCAAATACAATCTAAGAAATTGAACAGGATTAATGGAAACAAAAAAGAAAGAAGAACAAGATCATAAAGAACTAGGAAAATTTTTCTGTGTAAGTTTTAGTTTTGTTTATACATATTTTATCCAACACTATAAATAGATGAGTATTAAATCATTATTCATAAACTTTCTTTAACTACCTTGCTAAAGTCTGTAGATAGAGACATGGCATTTTAATGGGAAAGTCTTCAGAAATTCCTTCTTTGACACTGGGAAGTTGAGACTGGAATGCTTTTGCAGGGTGATAGCAGAGGATACTGGGCTCAGCAGCACTACTTAGCGACAGTAAATACAGTGCATTGGCTTTAATCACTTGATGAGCTTCCATAGTTGGCAAGGCACGAGGAGTCTTAACTTGCATTGGTTTTCTCCTAGACTGTTTAATCTAGAGAAATTAAAAAAAGGTATATTTAAATTATATTACATCATAGGAAAAGCTGACAACGTCACTTGTACTAAAGTTGTTTGATTCTTCCTGTTATAAAATGTTTTCTATTACAAAATGGAACTTCTATTATTTTCCTAACTTTGCAAACTTTTAATAAAACAACTGAAAGTTTTGATGTTTGTCTCAGAATGAATTTTGTGTGCAAAAAGTTTCAACAAATTTAGTTTCAAAAATAAAGTTAAATCCGCATTGTTCTGCTTATCTTAAAACCTCAACATATTTGTATACTTTAAGCCAGAATCTGAAATCGGTCGTGGAAGACCAATATAAGAACACCACCTTTCATACTATGCCCATTAAAAATTGCTCTAGTTTGCCCAGTGTTTGGCATCTGTATCCAATAATCTGGATGATTAAGATCATTAAGGTAACTATAAACATATAAAGTTAAAACAGTACTCATATTTCAGTAAACAAAACAGAATTCAAAGATAAATAAACTGACACATACTTTTAAAAATTAGGTACCACATCCTATGCTGCAGTTGTATTGGGATAAAAAAATAAAATTACTTTACAAATTTGAAAACACTACTGTCTGAAGGGAAGAAATCTGGTCAGAAGTAATCAGCAAAGTTTCTATCTTATTATTTCAAACCTATCAATGACATAAGCGGATATTCCAAAAACTTCCAAAATTCTGAAATTCCAAATTTTTTAAACTGGCCCTACTTTATTTTCAAGTTGTGAACACAGTACTATTAAGCGAACAGAGCGCTAAACATATGAGAAACAGATGAAAATACCTTCTCTCTTGCTGCTGCTTGCTTTTCACGGAGATATTTTTCTCTGCACCGATCACAAACCAAATACCAAGTGCTTCCTCCAATACCACCATCGCCACAATTACCAGCCCATCCTCCACAAAAGTGCCCAATGCTATTATAACCTTGGCCACCTGCATAACGGCCACAACCTACATCGGGGAAAAAGATGAAAAAAGTTATTTCAAAAGAAGGATTACTATTATATTATTTATTACTGTAAAAGAGGAATGGAGAGGGGGACGGAAGACGCTTGTCTTTTCCTGGACTAATTTTCTCCTCTTCTCTATCTCTGAACTGATTAAAAAACAAGGTGCATGTCCATGTGTCCCAGCAGTATCCAAAGAATCCAAACGCATTGTAGTTTTCAAGTTTTTCTTATGAACTTGTCCAAAGCGTCAACAGCTCCCTACTCAGACAGCTAAGTGATGGTAAGATCAGTATTATACGTTAGCCAACATCATCTATAATTTAACAAACATAAAAAACCTACCCCCATCTAACAAAGCTTAAAAGGGAAAGAAGTTCATTCCTTTGCTGATTATTGTTTCTCAGAAAGATTCAGGGCATAGATAATTGCTGAATAGTAAGCCTCCTTAATTTCGCTTTAACTTCGTGTACAGTGCTAAAACGAGCGCATACAACATCAACCTGAACTTCACTAACTGGCAAAATAATTAGTTATGTTTACAAGCTAGCAAACACGGAAATTATTTTGTCTTTAACAAGGCTACTTATTACTAGCTATATTGCAGCTAATCCCTTCTATTAGTGATCCCTTTTCTAAAGAAAACACAACTTACGTATCTTTTGAACTCAGTTGACTAGCTAAGATAATGCCTAGCTAGCATTGATTTACCTCATTTTCCTCAAATTAAACAAACTCCTGAAAAAATTCAGGGACCCACATAAAGAGACAAAATAGCAGACTCGGGTTGTATTTTACAACACAAATTGTCTAGAGACTCTAACTGGATGTTTTGTTTTGTTGTTTTTTTTTTTTTTGAGATACATTTTAAACAAAAAAAAAATTAAGTCACTGATACCCAGTGCTGACACAAATAAAAGCAGATAAATAAAAGTTTTCTACTATTCACAGTAGAACAGTAATAGAAAACTTTCGGCAACATAGAAACTCTTATTAACCAATCTCACATTTTTTATTTTATTTCCAATTTTCTCAGTACAGTTTCAAGTCCTAAAGTGTAACAAATGGCATGTTTCTGAAGAGCTACTGTAAAGTCAGCTCATTGTTTTGGCCTTGTTTCAAACAACTTTCTTCAGCATCTTTGAAAGCTCAGATCCATAACTACTTAAGATTACTTACACAAGCGTGTAAATAATTTGTGAGCGTGTCTAAGTTTTAATTTAGCTTATATAGTGAACTGTGTTAAAATGTTAGACAAGACAGCCTGACATATTTTCATAACAGTAATACCAAAATGTGTGTGTGCAATATATTTTACAGATGGACACAGGAGTTAAAAAATATGTAATCTTACCTGGATGAGCTTGTCTCATGTGGTAAGTCACTGGATATGGATGGGATTCTCCGCACAACTCACAGATGGTGTCTTTTTCAGGTCCTCCCACTGCAAGTTGAGCCATCTCGCCAAAAAGATTTCCCCTTGGCCTAGTCTCAACCTTTTCTTTTTTCTTTTTCTCTTTTTTGGTTTTCTTATTATCTTTGTCACTTTCCTTCTTCTTTAACACTGCACAAGAACCAGGACTTGGAAAAATCATGTTTTGGGAAGCTGCTTTAATAGTTGCTAAAGAAATATCTTCCCAGAAAGCTACCAAGTGCTGCAGTGTTAATGGAAGAGGAGACCTGGATTTCATCGTGTGATGACTGGATGTTTCAAAGGAGGTAGTTTCAGTTTTTCCATCCTCACACTTTTCATGCAGAGGTGGTTCTTTTAACATTGAGAGGACTTTGTTTTTATTGATGCTACCCATTTTAGATATATCTGGTCCATGAGGTGAGATGTTGAACATGTTAAGAGCAGATGATATTTCCAATGAATGCCTATTTTTCAACTTTGTTTCTTTTTCCTCTGCAGGTTGTTGAGTAAGGCTGCTTCGTATTGGTGCATGCTCTTTGGACAGTTCTGGATTAAACTTCAAAAAAGATGAACAAGCCATAGCATCATGAACTATTCCTTCATGCCAAAGAAATGCAGCAAATACAGCTCTAGCACATTCTGCAACGGAAGGTGACATTGCTTGCTTGGCAGGCTCTACAGGCTTGGAGCCATCTCCTTTGAAAAGAAAGCTGGATTTTTCCTTTTTGGGTCTTGTGTGCCTACCAGCACATTTACGGCTCACTTTTGGAGATGCTCTCATGTCTTGCTCATCTTTCAGTGGTGCTTTTCCTATGCTGAAATGAACTTTATTAGAACCATCATCCAGACTTCTGAATTCTGTGTTGTCTTCACAGGTGCTATCTGTAATGCTGTTAGTTTTTAAAGTACTTGAAGTACATACTTCAACAACCTCACTGTGAAGATTTTCTTGTACGACATGAGGGGAAGGAGCTCTATTTTCAGTTTCTGTAACAGGTTTTCCATCTTTTGCAATAATTTTTGGTTTGGGTGAAGTGGACCTCCCCCTTAAGGGTTCTGTTAGTGGTACTTTCTTTTTGCGAAGGGTGTCTGGATCTAATGTGTAAGAATCTGATTTGGATCGTTCTCGAGGAGGATCAAGCTTTGTTTTTACAGGGGATGAAGCTTTCTGAGGTAGAGTTTTGTCATGGGGTGATGAGGATCGTGGAGAACTAGCACCAGATCTAACGGCTGTAAGTGTCTTTGTCTTTGGAGAAGACGACCGTGTTCCTGGCCCTGGAGATTCAGCTCTCAGACCAGTAGTTGTTCTTCCATCGGTTTTTAGTGTTTGCAAAGTGTTATGATTTGGAGACAAAGATCTGCTGTGAGAGTCTGACCGCAATTTTGCAGCATCTGATTTCAGCATAAGAGACTCACTGGCAGATAAGCCTTCTGTATTCCTGGGTTTCTTCTGGTCAGCAGCAGCTCTATTCATTCGCACATCAAGCTTCGGTGACCTGCAGTCAGCTCTGTGTTTTGATGACATGTCTGATTTTCCTGCTGGAGAAATTGGTCTAGCAGCTCCTGTGAAATTCATTCGGTCACCTGTTTAGTACATTGTATAATTAAATTATTATGTTTTGACAGTGATACCTTTAATAATACAAAAGAAAGGATTAAAGGTCTGAACACAAGATAAAATTCAAACACATGCTTCTGTTCACATCAAAATGAAAGGAAATATAAAGGGATTTTTTTCCCCCTAGAATATTTTCAATACATTTCTTCTCCCAAAGATACATACAAACAAGTGTTAGGAAATATTTACAGAGAAAACACTGCTATGGAGGTATCAAAAGGCACAGTTAACTATTTCCACAAAACACTAATGCAGGAAGCACAATTTACATTCTTAGGTAAAATGCCAGCAGTTAACTAAGTTTACCACAGTTGTAACAGAAACCAAGGATTATTTATTTATTATCTCTATGTGTGTCAGCCTGACTGCAACAAAGGACTTGCAGAAAGATCAAATGTATTACCAGATTTATCTTCTTTAATGCTCAAAAGTCAGGAAATGTAGGAAGTAAATACAGCTATAAGGCAAATTGGTTAAGAGGCTTACAAACATGCTTAAAATGGATCTGAGGTATCCACCTTTTTAAGACCACAAACTATCAATGTTCTGCTACCAGAACACAACCTACTAAAAGAAAAAAACACCTTTTTCAACCACTAAGCTAAACCATCAACTCTGGTCTATGATGTCCTTTTATTTTGATGCAGTAATTTATTATTCCTATGCACATTGACTTCATACACGTATTAATCCACAGAAGTATAAAAACTATGGGCAGCTTAATATAAATACATGCAAAACAAGTATATGCAAATAAGTACATTAAGCAGTCTGCTTCTAGTAATTCTGTGAACACACTCAGTCCCCTCTTGCAGAACTGTATTTTGAAAATTAAGGCAAGCAATGTTGAAGTTACTGGCAAGCAATGCAGCAATCGTGAATTAAATATAACTGTCTCTCCACAAAGCATTACACTGCAAAGTCTTGAATGCATAGTTAAATCGTTCCGGTTTGAATGGATTTTCATTAGTTAAACATGAAGTTTCTCTTGTAAGGCTTCTAGAATTAGGTCACAGTACTTTGGATTATTTTACTTTTCTAGACATTAAAAGGTTATTTCCACTGGTCTGGGCACTTTTTTTGGGAAATAACTATTTGTCAAAAAAAGTTTCAATTAATCAGGGAATATTTCCAAATTTGGACCTTGATGTCTAATGGGAACAGAGAGGATAGGCAGTGATCTTTTATCCAGTACCTTCAGCATTTACTTAGAAGGTGGGTAATCTGTGTTTATTTCCTTCTGCATTATGGGATCTGAACCAACTTCTTCCAGTTCCCAACCATGAGGCCTTACCCCTATGCTAGAAAATACATAGCACAGAGTGATCTCAGGTTTTTTTTCTACTATTACCTCTCACAATACAAAAACAATGTATTTTTTTGAGCAAAGTCTAGCAACCCAGATGTTTCCTCAGGTTACAAAACAATTCTTATTATTTTGCTACCTCCATATTTAAGGAGCATATAATAAACCAAACAGCAACAGAAAAAAGTGAAGGATACCTATATTAGAATATTTGACAAGCTTGAAGGTTAGGGTACTCTCCTGGCTTCCCAGGACATGGGACATGGAGGAGTTCATACTTCTCCAGGCAGAGAAGAAATATTTTGTCTATATTCAGGAGCAATATGGCAAATGTAAACAGTAGAATATAACGAGAACATCTCAAACATCATCATAACCAATTTTGAGAGTCCAGTCTGTCTTTATTATTTTTTCTTATGAGTTCTATAATTTTTTTTGCAGGGGGGAGAGAGGGGGAAGAGGAAGGGAAGAAATAGCATGGTACATCATGGTTTATAAAATTCTTGCTAAAAGAAAAAAAGGTTTTTAAATATCGGTCCAAGCAATTTGTTCATGCCAGCTCAGTTATTCACCAGTTCTACTGATGAGCTATTTTGAGATGTCTACTTTGTGACATATGAATTCAGAAATGTTAACTGTAATTTTTATACACACTTTCCCCAGAAACAAATAAAAAGATGAATTTAAGGTTTGCCAGATGAGAAAATACTCTAGATACAACCTTTTACAGAATTCCTCATAGAGGAATAAATAGTGAAAAAATAACAATAGTATTCTTAGAGGACATAAAACACTGTAAACCATTCAGCAATGTATCAAATTCAAAGTATATGCATGACTAGTGAATATCAAGCAAGAAAACATTCTAGAACAAAACTGCTTATGAAAGGCATAGCTTAACAGTAGCTTCCAGCAATAAAAAATATTTTACGTTTTTAAAAACAAAGGTTTGGATTTGCATATATACAGTTAAATAATCCTAATTAGCATTCTAGACTATCAGCACAAAAAAAAAATCTCCAAAATGAAAAACTGCATAATCATGTAGCAAACTGCTTTTTTCTGTAAACAAACAAACAACCGACCATATATTTTTCCCCTTTCTTCTTCCATATTTCATTTGCCTATTGTTTGAAAACAGGTGTTATTAGATTAGATTAGCAGTCACCTTTCTGTTTAGAAAGCAGTAAAAGATAGCTAGATCACATATTATGAAGTTGCTGCAACTCAGGAAGGCAACACTGAATAGTTATACCAAATGAGCTCCCAAGAAATACCAAACTTGAACTTTTACTTTCGAAACAGTATTTTATTAAGCGAATGAAATGAAAATGAATGGAAGGAGAAAAACACCCAAACATTTTGCATGTAAAAACTGAATAACCTTGCTACATTGGCATGCGTACCCACCCTTCAGTTTGTGAGAGAGAGATGAAATAGCAGAGGCAGGCCCAGCTACATCACTAGTTTTGTAAATACGCTCACGAGAAGCAAGGCAGCAGGATGGAGTTTCTACAGTGGAAAACAGTCGCACAGAAGCAGCACAGATTCAATGGAAAAAGCAGTAAAGATAAAACCAAGCATTTCAAATGATATGCATCTCCTTTGTTAAGTATTCTGAATTCATTGTTTAGACTCCTACCTTAGTTTTAAATGAGAGTTACTTCAAGATGTTTTCCCTGATCTAAATTTTAAAAGAATAAAGGATCTGTGATTTCAGTATTAGTTTCTAGGATCTAAAAATGTCATATGTGTAGACTAGCCAATGAGATTTATGGTTTACTATAAAAACAGTACCTAGTTTTCAGCTGAACTCTGGTTTTAAATGTGAACTTTTAATCTGTAAATTTAGAGATTAATTATTTAAAACTGCAATATGGTCTTCTAGATGACCAATTCTCACATTCTTTTGAGAAAATTAGAGAACACCTAGATGTTTGTGTTGGAAAGTCTCACTGATCACTGGAAAGAATGAAGAAAAATATTTTAAACCCATCAAAACTATCTGTTTTCAAATCTGAATACACCTCAATAATGTAATGTTTTGAAAAACTTCACGTGTGTAATGTGAACTTTAGTTTCTCAATACTACCAAGAGACATAACTAACAGTAGAAGAGTTTCTATCAAACAAGACATGAAAACAAATCTGCATCAACCCTTAAAAATAATTTTGCCTTAAGAAAAAAAAACAAAGTTAAATTCTGATATAGTCCAAGATAATTTCAGTATAGAGTCTACTGACACCAAATCTGTTAGAGGTACAACTTCAAATGAAATTTGGAGTGAGGTAACAGTAGGGACTTTTAGTTTCAAGTCTATCATTTTACTTTCCTATAATGTTGTTTTTAATTCTAATTCCAATTCCTATTCCTTCCTTTAGAAAAAAGGTAAGTCTAATTCTTGTGGTATTAATAATTTTAAAGAGATTGTGTATGTTAGAAGATACTCTGTTTTAGAAAGACCCTTTTGTACAAATAGAAGAAGACAAGTCTATTGAAAATAAGTGATTTCAATTCCTGCACTCCTTAAGACATCTTTTTGTGTGGTACTACATTTACTAACTTGTACACATAAATATATTAAAAACCCTATCTTAAGCAGTGAGAAGGAGTCTATAGACTCTATAATGAGAAGGTGTTCACACATGCTTGAAGTAAGAATTTCATTCTTTAAACAAGAAAATAATCTCTATTTTCTCAGTGCAGTATTAGCATAAATTTAAGAACAGTATTACCTACTTTGATGCCTACAAATACTTTGGAGAGATCCAAGACTAACTATATCACTTCTGAGTAGTGGGATGTCATTCCACCAATTTTTAAAGGCAAAATGCAGAAAAACACATTAGGAACACAAAGTAGCAGTGGAGGAACAATTTTGTAAATACAAGCCTAAAAATGTCAGTTTGATATAGGAGCATTCCAGTCTATGAATAATTAAATGAAATTCTTTACTAAACTAAATTTCATGTATGCACATTTTTGCTTCATTCTATGTCTGAGAATACTTACATCTTATAATGTTGTAATCTAGCTCATGTTGAACACTGTCCTGCTTCTCAATCATTTCAAGGGGACTGTGGGTCGAAGAGAATGAGTTTCCCACATAATCTCCTTAGTGCCTTGGCAAACAATGTATATCTATCCAGGATAAGTGGTCAGTGACAGGGACCAGCTTTTTGGTCAGGATTCCTGCTTTTTTAATTACCCCCAAAGACTAGAAAGACTTCAAAGACCAGTAGGCAAGCTCTGTCTCACATCACATTCTAATGTGACAGCTTATCTTCAGTCACATTCTTTCCTTCAACATGGAAATAGCTCTAGCTTGAAAAGCTATGCAATATGGAGACATAAGAGGCAGTTCAAGTCCTATGGCAGGATGCAGTCTTCTAACAGCCATGCCTACTTCCTCTGAGGAAACAGTGGTAAGCCAATCCAGGAGGCATGACACACCATCAACTAGTCCACATTGGTCTTTTTTAAACTCTAAAACAGACTGGCAAAATGTCTCTGGAGGATGGAGATAAGTTAAAGTTTCTTCCAAAATGCCACTGCTTTTCTGCATGATGATGAAGGAAAGCACTGACCTGCTTTTGCCCTTTTGCCTAAACAATGGATGCCTCTTCAAAAAGAACGCATTCCTCTTTTGCTCGCTGTTACTGACATGGAAGCTACAGTATGGATGTTAGCTGAATTTCCTCAAGCACTGCAATCAATGTATCTTTTTTCACATCCTAAAAATGCTAAATGCCATAGTGACAAGTTGGACAAGGACTCTTTTTTTTCATAAGTAAAAGAATATACTGAAGTCAACAAAAGTTTGAATATTAAATATTAAAAAGGGAGAAAAGTATTAGCTACTGTTATAGTAGGGGAATGAGTGAGTGAATGAAAGCAAAAGCTGAAACGCAGTATCATTAGAAAAATAGTAGCAATGTTCATTACCCAAAGGTAGGGTTTGGACTGCCAACACTTAAGTTTATTAATTGAAAGAAGTATTCCTGTGCTAGAAGGATAACTAAAAATGATTCTATAATTTTATAATGTGTGACAACAATTTTTGAAGATGTGATAAGCCAAATGTATTTCTAAAATAAAGCTTGACACAATTTGCGCTCCTTCTCCAAACTTTACCATACCAGTCCCCCAGGGATGGTTTTGGATTGACCTGGACAAATGTATGCTTCATACATATCTTTGATTATAAGATCTGTAAAGCCTAGGGTATGAAACTGTTTAAGTTACTAGCTCAAATTTTCACGAATGATGCTTTGGCAATATGCAGCATCTGAAAAACAGTTAAACCAATACTCTCTGGCTGCTTCGCATGACAATTAAGTCATTTCAGCATGATATGGAAGAGATCAGTGTGCTTGGTTGAGAATATTCTCTCTATTTTACTGAAACACTACAAAGAAGGATCATGTGCTCTGTATGTGTGCTGGTCTTCTGTGCCCCCTCCACAGTTTAGGAAATGTGGATAGAAGCACTGTAGGCAAAGCCAGTGGTTCTAAGTGTTCAGTAACTAGCACCTAGAAAGGAAAGGAACAAAACGAAAAAGAAAGTGGTAGCACAATACTGAAGGGACAAGGAACTCCTGACATGAATGGCAGGGGCTGATCATACACTGTGGGACCATATGCTGGATTGCAGCTCTGCAGCATGGATTGGCAAGGAAGCAGCCTGAGAGGACACTATGAACGTATTGAACAGCAGCTCAGCACTGCAGCTTCTGCCTGGACTGAGATGCGTCAGGAAGCAGTAGCTGTGCTGTGCAGCTGCTCAGTGAGCTGCCAGGGCTGCAGTGGAAGACGGAGAATGTGACAAATGAGGCTAACGAGGGGGGTCCAAAGCCTCTTCAGCCTATAAATCTGTTCTTCATTTGCAATAGCAACTCAGATATGAGGAAACATGGCATAACGGTCTAACGTTGGTGACCGCAAGGTCTCAAGCTTCCCTCCCCAAGTTCAGAGTTCAACAGCCAATTGTGAAATTTTGATAACTGATGCTGGACAGCATAGCAATATCCTGCCTCCCTGACTTGTCACGTCTAAGGAGTTTTATGACCCAGCACACACTGCTGAAGGTTGAGAAACAAGATCTTCCTTGACCCTCTAGGTTTCCACACTTCACCTATACTCAGAATCTAAGCAGAAATTTGAGTCTTCTGTGCTCTTCACAAAGTTCAGAGACAAATTAATCAAGCTATGGGAGGTTGCAGTCCTGAGCAAATCTGTTACTGATGGTCTTAACAACTTCTCAGAAGCAAGCACACTCAGGCTGGAGTAATTACAGACTGCTTTGTTGAAATAATCAAGGAAGAAACATACATAAACTTGCGCTCTTTCTGGAAAAAAATTCTTGCTATGATTCCAAGTCAATACTGCTGTTCCTGAACTCCAGGTAGGTTACACCATCTCTTCTAGCTTTTTTGGACTTCTAGCTGCGTAAAAGACTGACAAGGAACTAAAATACATGAGAAGGGCATCTTAATTTTGTCTGTCCCTGTGAAAAAGAAAACAATCGCTCAGCTTTTTTCCCTTGTGTGACCATGTGTGAAAATTAGCAAAGGAATTAAGTAGGAGAGAACAATCATCCCTTCATAGAGTTCTAGCAAATAACACAAAACTGAGTAAACACAGTTCCCTCTTCTTTTTTATAATATCCTTTCTGTAACAAATTCTTTGACAAAACACACAGGACTCTTGTTAGTTTATCTATGATGTGACAAGAATAAACAGAGAAACTTCTCATTTTTTCAAGCATTATATCTAAGGAAGTGGTTGTCCAAAACTGTAGTATTTCTGCAAAAAAATAACCAGACACTGTATCGGAAGATAAAAGGTTGTGACAAGCCCTTTCCCTCTTCCCCAAATGAATTTGGAAACCAAACCAAACCCCAAACACAGAAACCATTCCTCAGAAAGAACAGCTAGCTACAAACTCTTCTAAAGAAAAACTACAATCTGTTACTGGCACAGAGTATGTTTTATAAGCACACCAACATTTTTCTTCCTATTATAAAAATGTAAATTCAGGAAATAATTCTAGAGGACATTCAGCATAATTCTAACCTTCCTCAGAATCATGTTTCCAAATAAAATTTCTCCCCAGGAGGACAGATATCTGAGGAAGAACAGAAAATGTTAAGTGGTGGACTAAACTATTTAGGCAGACTTTCAATCAAAACCAGTATTTAGTATATAAGCTCTGCAGCCATGGAAATCTAGGCTGACACAACTTCTTTCAACTATCATTAGTCCCTTAAACATAGCAGTTATTGACTATAAACATTCATTTTAATTTTTAGATCTAACTTTACTGCAGGAAGCACTTAAGGACAGAGCACATCATTTGAAACTAAAACTAAGCATGTCTAGGGCAAAAATCCAAGTGACTTGATATGGAGCCTTGGGATACATTGTTTAATGGATTTAACTTTTAATTACATGTTTGAAAACAGGAGGCTATCAAGTGCTTTGGAAATAAGCAATGAAAATTGCACACTTAAAAGGAGTTTCTGTTACAGTTCTATTATAGCTGCATCAGCGTTGAATACAGATTAAAAACCACACAGTGGAATTCGACCAATATTTTTATTGCATATATGCCATGCTATTCTAATTAATCTTTTGTTGCAAATTAATCCATTACTTTCCAACACGCAAAGTTTCAAGAAACATAGTAATAACAGAATAATTGCTTAAATGGAGGGATTTAACTTAGACAGTCTTATTTAAGTTTCAAATGTCTCTGATAATTTCCTTGATTATTAAATGAACAAGACATGAATATAGTCTTACAGGCCTCCCTGACAATATACTGAATTTGGATGAACTTGTAAATGGAGGATTAACAAATTTGCAAAAGACTAAGGGAGTTCAAACAGAAAATTTTCCCCCATATAATTCTTAAATTTTGATAGTGAAAACAAAAATGTTAATATTTCTCTCCTTTATGCATAATTTACATTATTTGCATCAAATCTTAAATTAGATAATAAACTGTTTGCAAGAAAGTCCTTGTATCAAATCGTAGAATCATAGAATAGTTTGGGTTGGAGGGGACCTCTAAAGGTCATCTAGTCCAACCCCCCTGCCGTGGGCAGGGACATCCTCAACTAGATCAGGTTGCTCAGAGCCCCGTTCAACCTGACCTTGAATGTTTCCAGGGATGGGGCATCCACCACCTCTCTGGGCAACCTCTTCCAGTGTTTCACCACCCTCAGCGTAAAAAAATTCACCACAGTTAGTGCAACAGTATACCAGTTCTGGTTGATGATTTTTGCCCTGCTGAAAGGGCAAATAACCGTATCGGTTGAGATCTTATACTAAGCTAACATCCCAAATCAGACACAAACTTAAAAATTTTTCCAATTTCATTATTTTATTTGGTAAACTACCAGTGCTCCCCCATCTGACAAAAAAGGCTTCCTTTTGAATCAGGGATCCTTATTAAAACACAAACCATGGATGTAGCTTACCGAATATAGTTTATCTACATCTATTTGATAGGCAAAAATCCATTGACCAAGATCTTGTTGAACAGCCAATAAAAAATGTTGACAGCTTTTCTTTTCATACAATACAGATCTAAGTGCTAAAGGACAAATCATCTGAAGTTTGAAATATAACAATTAGGGTTATTTTTGATGCCAAGTTGAATAAGAAACTCTGACTTTACTATTCTGAACAAGAGAAGAAAACTGAAAGTGATGGGAAAGAATATACAATTGACAAATTCTCAATGACGGTGCGCTGATGCCACTGGCAATCAGCTGTTTTATCTGAGTAGGTTTTGAAATATTCTGCTTTCAGGACATTGGTTTAAGTCTAGCAAAAGTACAGAAGATCACTGCCAGAATATTTCTGACAGTCTTTATAAAAGTGAATTAGAGATTTTAATCTAGTTCTCACATGAAGCACTTCACTGTCACTTCAATGAGCTGAGCTGGATAGATCCAGGACTGCATAGACATTGAGACCGAACTGACTGACAGGGTCCCACAAGAAAGAACTGAGGCACTTCTGAAGGACAGTTTATGGGAGTCAGGAGAAGACTAGTATTCCTGTGACCCATGCTATACCTGTTCTGTATATAAGGATGAATTTACTGCAATATCTGCTATCCATCATGAATGCTGAGCTTTTATTTTTCATTAATCAAAACCTAAACAGTTTCCTGTCCTCCCATCAGTAATCAGGTTAACTGCTATTCACCTCTAGGTGCAAACTTTCATGTCCATGCCAATCCTATGAGCACCCAACAGAAGACTACCAAAGCCTTTCTTATGAGTAGTGCCAAGTTGTTCCCACTGTCCAGCTACATCCCTAAAGTTAGGAGTGATGACAAAAATAGGAATTTAGGAAGTAAGAAAATTTAATAACTATGAATTTACTGCAGTCCATTTTTGGTGTTAAAAGAATTATCAACATTTTGTACCATATAAAATATTTACCTTAATTATAAACCCAGAGTTGCATACAATATTGGAAATGCACTTTCATGACTTACCTACACTGCAGAACACATACAAAAGCAAAATATTGTCAATATAGAAATTAAAGTTGAACAAGTATACTACTTTAGGAGCATTACCTCACATGCTTCTGAATCATGAAAAACTTAACAAAACAAAACCAGAAAGGTGCACTGAGGGATGATTAGTAGCTGGTAAGCAACTGAGAACAGCAATGTCAAAGCTGCAGAAATGGACTGATGAGGCAGGTAAGGCTGACAAACTTACTCTGAAGCTGTGGCTGAGGCTGCTGGAAGGAAAGGGGCTGTCCGAACACAAATGGACTCTGGACTAGGGAAGAGGGAGGTTTTGCAGCTTGATCAAAGATGGAAGGAGCTGGGAGATTTGGCCGTGACTGAATGGAATTCAGTATGGCACTCAGTTGGTCACCTGTAGTGGGCAAAACAGTCAAAGCTACAACCTGTTACTTGTCATTCTCCAGAAAGGCAGGGTAAAATGGTGCTCAATTAAAGTTTAAATGATGATGATAGAGAAAGCTCATAAACCTTATTTAGCCACATACAACTCTGGTTGTGGCTAAACATAAAAATCTCACTCCATGCACGGCAATAAAACTACTGAAAAGTACAAGAAGGGTTTTTAAGAATCATGGATATTTTACTGCAATTATTTAAAACATTTCAAAATAGAGATTTATACTCGCCTTGCTAAAAAATTAAAAGCAGCCAAATTAAAAACAGAAATCCCTAGCATTTACAATAATACACACATGCAACAGAACATGCAGAAAAAGATTAGAAAAACTGATGAGAAGGGTAAGATAACATGTAATTAGGCTTTGGCAAGTGTATTTCTGTGCCAAGGCTTTGGTAAATATTTGCTTGTTTTTGCAAATATCTTTAAAAGTATTCTGTCATGCTGTTTTTCAAGATCAGATTGAAGATAATATAAAAAAATAAGTACCACTTAGAGCTGGAACTGGTTTTCTGAAGAACTATATACATTTGTTGTGAAGCAAATGAAGGCCCTTCAAAAAACTAGCATGTTAAAAATAGAGTTTCAATTTCTGAATGCCAATTCTCAAAAAACTCTATGTGAGCATTAGAAATACATGAAGCCTACAGTAAGAAGGCAGAGTTTATCACACCATATTATAACTTGAAGTATACTTAGTAATATGAGCTGGGAGACACCAAGAGTTTGAGAGCATCTTAGATTTGAACCATAACCGACCAAATCCTAACAGCGTCACTTCATTCTCCGAATTCATGTAATTTCCACAGCATTCTACAAATCCTAGTAAAAAAATTAGCAGCTAATACAGAATTTACAACTCACTGAATTTACAACATATTTGGGTGATTATCAATTGTCTTTTCACAGAATTAGAGAAAGACCAGTGGGTGTATGGAACCCTGTATTACCCAAGAACTCCAAAATTAAATTTTGCACTTATTTTCTTGATATTTTGGTTTCAAAATTGAGAGAACAAAAGTAGCAGAAAACAGCTGGAACGCCTTTCTAAATAATCATCTACAGGTATCAATAAATCAATTTTATTCCACTGTTTTGGAAGTAGTATACCTAAAAAATAATGGAATCAGTACTTGGGCAGCAATCGTTCCTACCTTAATAACCCTGAAGTGATTAACATGTTTGACAAAGCACTATTATTCTTAAATATGACAGGCCTATTTCCTAAAATGAGTAATTATTTTAAAGGGAAGAACATCTGAGAAGAGGTTGAAAGTCATCTGCCCACAGTAATTAAATATGGAGGAGGGCAGGGCCATTCATGAGGAATATTAAAGACTTGCCTGCAATGTAGAAGACTGGAAAAGAGAAGATGTAGCTAAATCAAACAGACTGATTGTGGGAGTTATGTCTTCTGCCTCACAGGAAATACTGTAAACACAGACCTATTACATGGGGATCTTTACGTTTGACCAGCAGTTTGAAATGCTCATAGATGGTGACTGAATTTTTATTGAAACTAGTGCATCACTCCAGAAGTTCTTTTGACAAACAAGCACCTCCAAAAGAACGGCTTCATTCAGAAATTCCCCTAACAGATCGTGCTTGTGCCTTCAGTTTTTGATTTTCCACAAAAACCAAAGCTTCTTAGACCTGAGAATGCAAAAGGACTGTATATAAAGTAGTGATACAGCTGAAGAATTCTATTTTGGGGAAAATAGATATATCATTATTCTTTCAATATAGTTGCCAACAACTCTCCGCTCTTGGGCAATTCAGAAGGAATTACAGTACACGGAATGAATAAAGTCATCCAGCTGAGTTGCTCACTCACGCTAAACATCACAGCTTGAGGGTATGTCGAGAAAATAATGCATATAAAATGATATGGAATTCAATGCCAGGAGTAGCTTCCAAACTTTCTGTAACTAATATCCCAAAGAAACACCTTAGAAACTGTTTAAGATAGGATATAGTAAAAAGAATCACAATGTCTTCAGACACTAGGATGCCTGTTAATATAGCATATTGATCTCCCAAGATTTTATCTTTGGACAACACAGGAAAAAAATTATTTTCCTAATATGCTTCTGCAAAAAAACAATAGATAATAATTTTGCACTATTGCACAGTTGACATTGAGAGACAAGCTGCAGTATTGCCTCACACGCTGAACATCTTAAACACTTTCACTTTTGTGATTCAACCATTACTTTGAAATGAGTATGGCTGAACTGGGAAAAGCAGTTCTGTATAAAAAGCCCTATGAAGTAAAAAGGAAAACACTTCAACTTGCCCAGCCTTTGTCCAAAAAAAAGAAAAAAAAAAAAGGGAAAAAAAGAAAAAAGGGTTTCCTACAGCAATGCATGGACAAGTATGAACTGCTTCTTTATGCAGTAAAACACTGTGAAATGATATAAAACTATCTCATGTTATGAAAGTAACAGACTAGAACATTTAGGAATAATTTTTCCCTCATCTCTTCTCCTTTAAAACAAGTCTTAAATCAAGTTATTTTATTTAGGAGACCACTAAGAATATATGCTGGTGTTAAAAACACATGGCACACCTTAGGCCCATGTTCATAGTGGCATGGACAGAGTACAGCAGTGTAAGAGTACAGTAGCAAAGCTCCATATTTCAGTAATATTTTGCAAAGACATCTGCCTCAGCAAAAGTCCCTTCTATATTATTAAATCTTCTAGACCTGATCAATGAATGAACAGAAGGCATGTAGTTTGAGTTTATTGTGATGGCTTATATATATTTACATCTTGCCAATGAAATAAACCATGATTAAAAGAAACAATTATTTTATGTCAGTAAAATTAAAAAGGTTTTATTTATTTCCCAGCATTTGTCACTGGTATCTATGTGTTTGAAAGGTAACTTCAGTTTTACAACTTAAATCTCAAATGGCATCTTTTATCTTGTCATACCATTAAAGGCACTTAAAAAATGTCAAGACAGGTGAGAAGTGTTTACAAACATCTCTGATATTTTAAAACCCATGCTTTCTAAATCAAATAATTTTCATATCTTGTTTTACAAGTATCTGTTTTTCATTTCTGCATTATAGTATTGTGCCTACCACTATAGAAAGCCTCAACTGTAACTTATAAATCTTTGATGATCCTTTTTATACAGAGTACTTAGACTAAGTGAAATTAAGGCAGAGAAAAAAAGCAGTTACCACATTAACTACATGTTTTGTAAAACACCTTGCAATTCATAACATTACTCCTTATGTCTTTTGGAGAACATCTGATGGTGCCTAAAAGAGTAGGAAATGAGTAACAAAAATATAAGCAAAGTTAAGAAAAACATATTTTTTCATAACGTGAGTGTAAAAACATACCTTTGTTATTTCCAAGGCCATAATCAAACCCTTGTCCATTAGTACAGCTTGTCCCCTTACTGAAAGCTTGTATTGAAAAAGGACTTGGGGGAGGAGTCTGAACATTTTGATCTAGAAGGACTTGCTCTGTAAAAAAAAAACACATCCCTTCAGAATTAGACCTTCTTAGTAACTGATTTACATTGGAAAGATGAGTCACAAGGCAAAGGAGACCTTTCTTTTTTTTCTCACAGACAGCACTCTACTCGATTCTCTTCAGAAAGAAAAGCACATCTCTCTTCTTTAGAGCTCATGCTCTAAAAGTAAAAAGACGAAAGACTTAATACCACGCAGACTGTTTTATGTTTGACTGAGTTGCTGCCAGCTTTGCCATCGTATGCCTCTTAGGAACAGACTTGACAATTTGTTTTTCAGTAACATCACAGCATTCAATGTTTATTCTTTGGACAGCAATTGTTAAATTCATTTGACAAAGCAAAGTGGAGAAAAGACAGTTTTCAGAGTGACAAACTCAGAGCCAATAAACTTTTAATCCTGGCTATCCCCTTAATAGTTCATGGGACAGAAGACGTTTTTTCCCCTGACAGATTTATTCATATCTGATACTGAGTACTACAGTTTTGCCTTCTGTATGGTACTAAAAAGACCTCCAACTAAAACCAACCTGGGGTCTTTCAGAATATCCTTAACAACTAAAGAGCCAAGGTGAATGAGACACAGAATCCACTTGACTATTTGGATTTAGGGAGACATTACTGACTTAATGTGATCAGAAATACCATTCCAAGTGATGATCTGTAAGAAATAATTCAAATGAAATCTTCCAAATGCAGGTTAAAAGCTCAGGTTGGCACCTTGAACTTCTTCCTTTTGTAAATGCACTAAAATTAACGTGGATTCAATTAGGGGAAAAAAAAAAATCACAACTCTTCTAAGAGCCATTTTTAGAAAATTGTATTTCAGGCCAAAACTGCATTTCAGAGTATGAACTTTTATAAAACACATATACTCAACTTCAAAAAAAACCAACATAACTATCAGGGAGAAGGTTGGAAATTTAAACTCAGTGTAAAAAAGAAATAATCTAGAATTTTGTGAATTATAGGCAACTCTAGATCTTGCTGTAGTGTTTCAGCTCAAGTATCTGGATATCTGCCTACAGACTTGGGCGTTCAGTATGACTTTTGCTCTGTCTCTGACAAATCTTACTTCCTTCTGAGAATTTCATTATCATTTTATTAAGTAATGAAAATGCAAAAGCAATCTGAAAGATGGTATTATTTATGGATAAAAATATAGACAGTTGCAAATCTAGTTGGAGCTCCTCCAAATACTAAATATTTCCCTCCAGCAATAGCATTGAAACTGATTGACAGAGTATTCCTAATTAATTTCATGGCAAATAAAAGCAGTTAGTTTAAATCATTTTCAGATATGGCTTAAGCTCATTAGCTTTACTTGGTACTGAGATGGACTAGGAACATAGAATAGGTTGAATTATTTCAGTAGTCGCACCAATAACTACTTAAACTGCTTTAGCTAGATGCACAAGAGACATCTATCTTCACCCTACTTATAAAAACAGAGACTCATCTAGGAAAGAATAAAACCAGGCATGTCGAGGCATAGGACTTGCATCAGAAAGTTTCTAAGATGGTATCCCAATGCACTGGATTGTAAAAATCCTACTACAGAGTTTTGTCCTCAAAGCTTGGAGCTTGCATTTCTGTTCTTCTGTGAGAACACCAATATACCTGAAGACGTCCTTCAGTAACTGTACATAAGTATCAAGAAATTGAAGACGGACCTTCAAACAAGGGTCTTGTTTAAATTCTTCCAAATTTGGGAATTCTGTCTTAAAGCACAGCTATACCTTGAGAAATTATTTTCCATATAGAAAGGATAAAATGATAAATAAACTATTGAAGCTGGAGAAGACTACTTAAGGTACACAAAATACTGTCAAATGACTTAAAAGCAGGTTATATCTATTCCTTAAAATAAATACTCTTGAATGGAAATTTTTGCACACCGCTTAATTTATTAACTTCAGAGAAATGATTTTCTACTGGAAAAGCAAACAGCCTCATATTAGGATATAAAAATGATGACGTTAACCCTATTATTGAATACGTGTGCTTTCAACAGTAAGGTATTGTTCCAATTCACAAAGACAGTTTCTAGAATCTACTTGGGCTCTTCGAGCACCTCAGAACTTGACATTATCAGACATAACTAAAAATGGAGAATCTATGATTTTAAAAAAGCTACTGTGCTAAGCATTAAGTAAACACTTTCCTCCCCCCACAACTTATACATTTATGAAATGTTTATTGACAACAACTCTTGGTTGTTCCCCTTCTTCGCAGAATGTTTTATACCTTAAGTCAAGTAGCAACAGCCTACAACAAATACTTACATATTAGCAAGGAATTACTTTGTTTTAGTATGGTAATGTGATGATAATTATCAGAGTATCTAGGTGTGTAATAATTTTCAACACAAAATGTCAAAACCAGAAAAAGGGCAGAGTCTATTATAATGAACAGATAAGAGACTGAAAATAAGTACTACCTAAAACCACAAGCAGAATATGATTGCTGAGGTGGAAGTTTTTCATGAAGACATCTTTTGGAAAAGGGATGCTTTAGATCCCATAAATGGAGTGGAAAGATTATAAATTTAAAATGTCCAGATTATTCAGAAAACACAGAAATATATGTTGAAGAAAAAAAAAAAAAGAAGGCTTGAAGAAACTAACTATTCAAGTGGGTTGAAACAAACCAGCCTCTAGGGAACTCTACCAAAATTTTATGACCAACGGAAGAACCTTAAATGTTTCTCTCTGAGAATACCTGTAACAAAATCATGCTAATGAAGATCCATAGTAATTTCTACTAGACATTGGAAAGACAAGAGGAACACACTGGATGGCTGGGATGCTGTGTCCGGTTTCAGGCTCCTCATCAGAAGATAGGCTGAAATGAGTTTAGCAAAGGCCACCAAGACAGTCAGGACAGTAGAGCACACAACATCTAAGGAGAGGCTGAGAGATCTGTGTTTGTTCAGTCTTAAAGAGAGAAAGCTAAGGCAAGATCTTATTGCTCCCTTCAACTACCTAATCGAAGGGTTCATGGAAGATGAAGCCAGACTCATCTCAGAGGTTCACAGTGATAGGACAAGAGACAATAAACAGAAGTTGCAGCGTAAGAAACTGTGATTAGATATTAGGAAAATTTTTCACCATGAAGGTGAGTCAAATACTGGAACACGTGGTCCAGATAGGCTGGAGATAGTTAGAACTTGACTAGACAGGGGCCTGAGCAACCTGATCTAGCTGAATCTGCACTGACAGGGAGGTTGGATAGATGATCTCCTCCAGAAGTATAAATACCGACAGATCACTCCCTGTCTCATCTTTTAAGGGAATATAAGTAGCCCATAAGCTTGCACAGGAGAACTCATCCAGATGGGCTGGGACTATCTGTTAGGGAAATAACAGTTTCAGAATATGTCAAGGTATTCATATGAAGCATTCAGGGTGAAAGACAGATATTCTAGATCAGTAACGATAGCCTGTTTGGAGGGAGATCAACAAGAAGGATGATTGGGGGCGGGTGGGGGGAAGCAATAAAAAACTTTGTGTACTAACTTTTTGTTTATGTTTTCTTTTATTATTTCTAGGTCTTACCCAATCTGAACATGAATTATCAGGACAGAAATTCTGCATTTTAAGAGAATGCAATCATACTTTGCTAACTAGAATAATTAACTAATTTGATGTTAATTTTAAATACAGTGTTAAAAAACATGTGAACAGGTTTCTGACAGGATGCTGTGTGACAGAATTAACAAACTTAAAATCAAAAGGAACATAAATAATTCATTCTGCTCTGCTTTTCATAGAGACATGAAATAGACCAAAGAAAGCTAACAAAAATGCACAATTACTTATTTAAAAATGATCCGCATAGCTAAAAGAAGGACACTTAAAATTATGATCAATAACTGGTACAGAAGAAAACATGGGGAAATATTTTAACTGTTCTTCTAAAAAATTTAAAGAATGTTTATAAACAACTTTGAAGTCCAACTGTGTAAAGTAACTCAAATGAAAAAGTGTAAATTAATGTTATACTTGTTTAAAACTCAGTTCCTTCTTTATTTATTTGTCCTGTTTAGATTGCTGAATTTTTTTCTAAGTTAATTTAAAAAACAAAACAACAACTTGCCATCTTCATGTCGGAGGTACTGGTTTCCACCTCTGTCTCTAGCTAATGACCATGCCTCGCCTTCATCACTTTCACAGAACTCTACCATGCTGTTCTTATCCATTTGGACCCACGTACCTTCTGAATTAGTCACCTGATGCACACACATAAAAAGAGCATGATTTATTGACTTTTCAGATAATTCAGTAGCATGATTCAGCAACTTATTATAGTATCTGAAAAACACTCATTCCAATCCTTATATTACAAAGCAAATGTAAAAAAAAAAGTTTCTTAAATTAAGGCCACAGGCTGAGGCAGATTGAAGGACCAAAACTATTTATGGCACATTTACAGTTAGGAGTATTTCCAAAAAATCTTAGACCTGTTTATGTTCAGAAGAAGCAAAACACCAACACCACAACTTTAGAATATCCAAACAAGCCTAAATAAAAACTTGAAGGAGATATTCACCAAAATATGCCTTTTTATTGGTGGCTGCAACAGTAGAATTATAATACCAAGTTATATATGAAAAGTTTGTATGAGTACTAATTTTGTTCCTGACATTATATTTAGGAAATAGCATGACACACTTCATCCTTAAGCCCTTCTTAACCATAAAACACCACAGCTGGACAACTGGAAACAGTAACAACAGTTCAGCAACTGAACAAATGAATACAATCAATACAGAGAAACAGAATAATTTGTTAATTGGTTGGGTCCTAGAAAAACATTTTTTCAATGAAACAAAATTCTTTCAAACAGTATGACAAAAAAGTAGAACAAGAAACATCATTTTGTAAGGAATACTGTAACAGACATACATAAGCAAGCATATGTAATTGCAGTACGAGTTTAACATTATTCCAATCAATCCACACATCTAAAAGGCAAAAGACATAATTGCATTAGTATTCATAATATAAACCAAGTTCAAAGGTTAGTATTTATCATGAGGGTTGGAAAAGCAAACCTGTACGGGGGCAGATTCTTTTGTTGCGTTTACTACTGTTATATACTGGTATCTATGAAGACATGAACTGAAGCTACAAGGATCCATACCTCGCCCACTGCCTTGACTTTGTTTCCCAGAACTAACATTCCAATTGGGATACCTCTAAGGTTAGGGCAGCTTCTGATGTTGTGACCTGATGGGCCAGTCTTCACTACCTTGTACACTCCAGGTCCACCTCGAAGGAATGGTGCGTCTTGTTCTTGCATCACTGCTTCCTGTGGGCAGTGTGAATTTAGGTCTTTGAAAAAATCGTCAGTATTAGACCTAGATTCCTGAGAAATTAAAAAAAGGCAAAACAAAACAGAACAGAATAAAACCTATTAATAATACCTTTGAACTCTTTAGATAAGAAATACTTATTTCAGCTAAAATTCAAATAGCTAAATTTGAATAGCTAAATAGCTAGATTTCAAAGCTAGAAGAGATACTAGTTACATTGCTAATTTTAGCGTGCAATGATAAACAACTAACTACTAGTAAATTGCACATTAATTGAAAAGTCACCATATTAGTCTTGAAACAAAAGTGGTATAAATGTAACCATTTATATAAAAGGCATATCTTATATCTACCATTAGAGACAAATTATTTACTCTAACTGCTTTCACTAAACCTTGTTTCATTCTGACATTTATCAGGATACACACTCAGTCCTCCTGATGTATTTGTGAAATTTTGTGAAAAAGTCTGGTACTATGTAAAGGGAATTTGAATATTAGCTCTTTCCAAATGATATGCTTCTTTTTTGATTTCACATTTAGAATACATTGTTAGTTTAGAGAAAAGGTAAAATTATGACAAAGAGTAACAGCAACACCATAGATTCTTAAACGCACATATAAATATTAGTGCATATTTATTATTTCACTGTGACAATAAAAACGGCCTGCAAATTTATTTCAGCTGGTACCAATTACTGATGAAATATAGACCCAAATCTGAAATGAGAAAACACTTTTTGAGTTTCCTACCAATAAAAATTAGTAGTTACTAAAAGAAGATAAATATTAGCATAGATTTTTCAGCCAGCCATAGCTTAATAAAAAGGTTATTGTACAGAAAAATGGGAGGGATGGGAGTAACATAACGCACATTTATATCAGAAGAAAGCAAATGAGAAGCAGAAGCGAGCTTTATTATGCTTATAATGCAAGTCACAGGTGCTTTTAAAAGAACACCTGAAAGTTAAGAACTAGGTAATGCCCTACGGGATGATGCCAGTGGTTCACCTAGTCCAGTATATCGTCGTCAGCAATGACAACAGGAGATGCTGTTTAGAAGTAGCATACAAGTCTTTTAGTGGTCTGTTGCTTATATACCAACAGCATTTAAAGTCTTTTATTATGGATGTTAGAGAGTATACCCTATTTTCTTCAGTGTTTATTTATGAATCTGATTTCTATAAACTTGTTTAATTTCTTCTGAATGTGCTGATACTTTCTGCCTCCACAATCTCCTGTAACAACACCTTCCAGGAGTTCACTTCCTGCTGTGTAAAAGAACACTTTCTTTTATCAGTTTTAAACCAAACTTCTGCTTATGTTACTTTCTTTTTAATTAATGCCATTTCCTCTGATCTCTTTATTTATCATATTTTCAACTTTTTTGGTATTGAAGTCTGTGCACTATGTCCAGAATAATACAGCAGTCTTTCCAAGAAGCCTTTATACAAAAATGAATCTGTTCTGTAAATACGTAACTTTCTAAGCAAGTTAATGCAAGCTGAGGTAAACTGGTACAAAGAAAAAAAAATCTATATGTTTTAAAGACAGTTTAAACATTGTCTAGATCTTGGTATAACAATAAAGTAGTTTTCTATTTTGGGGAAAAAGATTCAGTGGAAAAACAAGTTTTTAAATCTCTAAACCAATATGTACAACACTGAGTGTCATCTTCATTACAAAGTTCATATGAAAAAAACTCCATCTCAAAATCACTACAGGGTTGCAAAGAGATTTAGACAAGCAGTTCTGCAGATAATTTAAACTGCTTAACTGTACATCACTTGTTCCTATAATTGTATGATTTAAAAAAAAAGATGAGTATTAAATATTTGTGGCTTTACTCATACAAATATCATCTTATTAGATGCTGCAACTTAATGTGTACCCTCCAATAACAGAAAAAACTTTGCTAGTACATTCTGCATCAAAAAGAGAATGAAAGCCTTTATTATGTTACTAGGCTATCCCTCCAAATTTCTAACTCGGTTCGTTAAAAAAGGAGTGCTACTTATGAATTAATGAAAATTCAATAATCTGCCCTGGTATTTTTTTCTCATCCTAAAGGAAGAGACACAGATAGAGCATTCTATACAAATATGCTATTTCCTGTAAAAATAATTCAAAGTAAAGCAGATTTCAAAGAATATTTAGTGTAAAGTTGAGTCGTAAGGCACAATCTGAAAACACGAGATACAGTGTGACTGTTCCTGTCATTTAACTCACCTTAAGGGGTAAAGCTTTGGAAGTCCATGAAAAAAAGTCCAAATCCCTTATTCCTTGGCTAGCATTAAAGACATTCTGAGCAACAAAGTTTAAAAAAAAGACATATATCAACAAAGAAATGGGAACAAAGAAACATTGGAGGAAGAAGCTTGAGGTACTATAATGCAAACTTTCTCCACAAGTAAATTTACTGGTAGAATGTTTTGCAAAAGGGGGAAGTTTTGTTTTCCTAATCAAGTCACCTGAGTCCATTGCTCACCATGGCAAATCATCCATTAAACAAAAACAGTTTAGTATGTCAAAAGCTCGAAATGGATGTAGTGTGTCATGCCATTTACTGAAATTAAGAGCCAGACATTTCTTATAAAGCTTGAGACTTCATGCACAGAAAAATCCCATACTTCTGTTACAATGAAACAGTAGTTGGTCCCACCACAAACCACAGTTTTATAGCAAGACAGTCTGCTGTTCTGAAAGATAATTTCAATTATTGCAGGACAACTGCACATGGACATTTAGTCACCAAGTCAGAACTGAAAAGATGTAGAAGAGCTAAGCTCACTATTGTTGAAAGCAATTCACCTGCACAGAATGATTTCATCAGTTTGCACACCAAAATTGTACTCTTTACCAGAGCCAAAAATTTCAGAGTACTGTAAGGAGAATGATCACTAAGATTTCATTAGCGTTATAAAACATACAATGCATTTACTGGTTTATTATGAATTATCATAAACCAAACGGAGCTGCCAGAGAGAGTTCACTGATTTTATAATCAATTGCCCATACTACAGAAAGGAGCACTGCAGTTCTGTGTATTTTTTCCTCCCACAGAACAGCTAGGACAGCATTTTTTAATCACTAGAAAACACAAAAAAGAAGCCATCTTTTCTCCATAAACTGGTTTCTACTAATGTCAAAGAAATTTTTACTGTTCCTGTCAAATGAAAGAATTAATAGTACATATACTGTAGTATTAATAATCAGTATTTATGACAGAATCCCTTTGGCAAAGCCACCATTTTATCTATATTAACAGAGGTATCAAAATCTTATTTCCTATCCCCATCCTGATAGGGGAACCAAGTGAAATCCCTGGACAGCAGTCACTTTAAAATTTAACAGTAGTTAAAGAAAAGGCAATGAATCCCTTTAAGCAGAAACAAGTACAAAACACTCTTGGCATGCCTCCTCTGTATTCCTTGAAAAAACATTAACACGTTAAAAGTAAGTAAATCCAGGCTTCTACCTCATGATAGAAGCAAGTCATCTAGCTATACACTGTTTGCAAAACTTCTGCTTACATCAAGTTTCAGTAATGCAAATGATTTGCAATTCTGACAAAAACAGGGAAATTGTCAAACACCAGCATTTCTTTAAAATTTAGTACCTCTACCCAAAATTGAAAGAGGTACTAAGGCACTAATGAGATCTATTTTGGGGCAGTGGGAAGGCGGGGAGGGTGTTAGATAGGAAGATTGGCAGAGTAAAGGCTTACCAAGTTGACATAAAACTATGACAACTATAAAAAGCCTACATTTGCCTACTGAGAAGTTTATTTCATCAGCATCCAACGTAGTTTAACGGACTAATGATACTACTTCGCAGCATATCTCTCACATTTTGTGATGGACTTCTACTGTACAGACAAACATGGACTACCCATAACTAAAATATTTAAGTATCGTTTCAAAGATCCGCTTTTGTATGTTGTAAAGCTATATGTGTAAAACATAAAAAAGAAACCAACAGCAGTGAAGTGGGACCATGCTGGCTTAGCAACACCAAGATCAAACTAGGTCTCCTTTGCTCTGGGAACTTTAGATGTTCCTGGTTATTAGCACACTGTACGCCAGTTTAGATGAATAGATCAGGCATGTATTTCAGAATTAAGTTTTCATTCTGAAGAAACAAGCTTTATATTTAGTCCTTATGCTATCATCTGTAGATTTAGTTCATTTTTTCCTTTCAAGCTTTCCCTTCCAAAAACTAAAAATAATTTCAGGATTTCTTCCAGCAAAAAAATTCATAAAGTTTAAGTTACAGAAATAAAAAAAATTCAATATAAGTTACTCCATTTCGCCACCAAAAACTAGAAGACCATTAAGAAGCATTTAAAATCTCAATTAATGCTATTTTTCAAAGCTAAGGCTTATCTTAAACAACCATCTTGACATTTTACCCAACACAGTCTTACTCTCCAATTGCTTTCCATCATGCCTGAAATGATGGTAGAAACCTCTTGTGAACGTCCTTCAACATTTCCACAGAACATTTAGCTTTTCAAGGTTCTGTGATCAAACACTGCAGTCTACATACTAATTTTGGTTCTTTCTTCCACTGCAATAATGGTTTGGAAAACTTGCAGTTTCTCAATCCTGCTTGCCTATGGTGGTTGGGGAATGTAATAATATAACTGGGCAGCAGGGTACAATATTCCCTATAATAAAGTTTGACATCTAAAATGAAGTAACAAAAACATATTTAGAATATGATTTTTAAAAAGTCAAGTTCCAGAGATTAACCAAGATAAAATTCTTTTTCTTCCTAGTGTGTACTGCTTTATACTGTATGTACCTTTCTACTAAGTACTGTGTGTAAGCATGAATACATAACTGTCTGTGTAAGGAACTTGACAAGTATTTTTTCCAAAACAGTTAACTGAATGTCACAAGACAGAAGGAAAAGTAACTACCAGGGAAGGAAGCAGCTTATCCAAAATGGCAATCTATTAAAACTCATAGTCTTATCCAAAATCACCATCTATTAAATTCATAGTCTCATAATCATATTACCTACAGTGGATTGGATGGATGCTCAATTTCAGATCAATGGCTACACAGCAGCTCCTCATGAAAGGATTCGATTATACAGCTTTTCTTAAGAAGGTAAATGACCACAGGCCAAATAAATAGTTTGACAACTATAATGGATCTCTGCTTTCCTTTAAATATAATAGCTTTGATCAAAAGATAAAGAAACTGTGTATTTAGGAGATCTAAGATACTCAATATTTGTTTTGTAATAAAATATATGGTTAATGGCTACAAAGAAACATAAAATGTAAATACAGTACATATGCCAGGAGGACAAGAGGCTGAAATTAACACTGCTGAAGAAGTCTACTTTTTTCTTTGTTCATTGTTCTATTACTACAGTGATGAAATAGAAGAATTCAAGTTTTCTTTTAAAAAATATACCTTAAATATATTTTACAAAATGTACTGAGATATTTTATTTACTTAAGGGATGATTAGAAAAAGCCTGCATGCTTAAATGTGACAAAGTAGTGTAATCTGAGTTGCCAAGTCTGCACACCCATGAGTTGAATAAAAACTGAGTCTAATAAAAGTAATGTGACATTCATTTGAACAGGGAATACAATGACTAATTCAGCCACTTGATTTGCCATTTGTATTTTCAGTCACAGGAGAGACCTCTTCCAGTCTGTTTCCTTCTGCTGAAACCAATACTGGTAGAACAGCTTTGGATTCCAAAAATCTTGTATATTAACAGATTTTTTTTTTTTTTTTACTACATTTTGCTTCGTGTCATTCAGTTATCCGAATCAACAGGAAAGGATAAGCAGATACGGATTATGTCACAATTTCATCTACAGAACCTTTAGCATTTATTGCTTAATTGAACACCTTTTGCCACATGCGTCATTCACCCCTAGAAGACTGCATGATCAAATCTGACAACCTTATAAAAATACAGTTTTTTCTCGGACAGTTTAGAGGAAGACAGACATATATTTTTGAATATTCTCAACTCAGTGATCAACTTAAAGATATTTTATTTTAAAACTTTCTACCAAGAATGCAGTATTACTTTATGTGATCAAGATTTAGCAAGAAAGAGAGTTTTAAGCTGAGTTACAAAAATCAGGAGCTTACAAGAGTTTATTGAATTTCATCAAGTTGTGTGGTGCATAATGCTATAATAGCATGCATTAAAGACTAAGGCATTCAAAAGTAAGCCACTGAACCTTGACTTTTGTTTTGTGGCCTTTAAGAAAGAAAATGTTAGAGAACATTTTCCTTTTTCCTCTTATTATTATGAATCAAACCAACAAATCTTAATGCTTAAATATGGTCATAATGAAATTAAATAGCTTTAGGACATGCTAAGTCCTTTCAAAATTTGAAAATATGAGAGAGATGCAAAGAAACCTTCCATCTGAAACTAGCTCAAAACACACCTCTTATTATATGTAACTACATTGTTATAAGTCGCTTTTGTAAGACTTTTGCTATGTTGGCCACTGGCTGCTTACTGATCAGAAGCTAAGAAAGCATGCAACTTTTACCTTGTGCCATTAAGGATGTAATATAACTGGTTAGTTAAAAGAAAATTAGTAATATCTACCAAATCCTAATAGTCCAAATGGTATCAAAACTAATTTATAGCACTGTTTAAGAAAAAAAGATCTATAACATTTTATCTGAACTTTACAGAAGCACTTAGAGTGAAATATATGATAATTAAATGCTGTTTTTCACATTTCATTGTACCTGACCTTCTTATTCAAATGAAATTTGAATTATCAAGATTATATTATCAAGATTGAATACTCTATTTATTTATGACAGCCATTTCCTTTCAAGCTTTTCTCAGAGAGCACAGGGTATGTTCTTCTCTAGAAGTGTGTACTAGAGCCATTTGAAATGTACCAACCAGTAAGTTCTTGCTAACCATGTACATGACTATTGAGCTCAAAACTTTTCCCCTCAGCAAGTAAAAAAATATTAGGAATGGAAAAAATGAAATAAAATCTAACAAAATATAATACCCATCCAGGCTTACAATACTGCTGCATACAAACATTAATGTTTTGTGAAAGTATATATACTATATACTATAGCTATTTTCTAACACGTATCAATTTCTAAGGCCAAAAACACGAGCAAGATTTTAAGCAAAGCTTATATTTTTTCCAATGTTTTCATATATTCTACAACATACTAGGTAAATATGCCCGTTGTCATAGTGTTCGAGTGACTGATGACTGAGTACAGAAATAATTTGCTTCCCAAATGCAATATTAAAGTACTTCCCAGAATACGGATTTCATTGAAAGAATTCTCCAAATAGAATTAGATCAATAAATAATTAATAGACGAGAAGGTGAATAGGAAGAACATCTAGTCACATCATGTAACAGTGTTTGTCAGAACATGGGCTGCAGCCATGGGGGATTTATGAATTGCCAGATTTGGCTACTAGCAAACAGCCCAGTTGCACTCGAACTGGGAATATCTCAGTTCTTCTATGATCGGAAAACATGAACATTACTGGCTGCAGGTATTTAATTTGGCCAAATATTTGTTAACTGTCTTCAACTGCAGCAGCAGCTCACTCATATAAGAGGACAAATCAAATCTAAATAGCTGTATTAGCAATTGTATCTGGTTCTCACATTCTGCCCTGAAGAAACCAAGGTACTGCCCCACTCTGGGGAATGCACAAAACCAGATGAACCAGAAAGGCCTGCACTATTCAGAATTTTTTTGAGAAATGTTGGTTTAGCTAATATACTTTTTTCTTTCCGTTTTTTTAAATTTTTT
Organism: Pygoscelis adeliae; assembly: GCF_000699105.1. Taxonomy (NCBI): domain Eukaryota; kingdom Metazoa; phylum Chordata; class Aves; order Sphenisciformes; family Spheniscidae; genus Pygoscelis; species Pygoscelis adeliae. Next base: position 175,489 of record NW_008825547.1, read on the forward strand.
TAAACTGTATCTTGTTTACAGAAAAGGTGTAACTTTTGAATTGTAGTGATGGTCATCACCATTAAATTTATCAAATAAATTATGCTTACTCTTATTATAAATTCAGTTTTTTACTCAGTCTTGATACTCTGGGATTCTTTGATTAGCTAATAAATTGATTACTCGAGGATTCAGGTGTAAAACTCACAAAAAATATACACAAAACCCAAAGCAGCCTAAAGAACTTTTCAAGGTTTTGTTTTTGGTTTTTTTTTTTTTTTAAAAGCCGCAATTACATTTATTCACTTCAGACTGCAAGCCTCTTCTGAAATCACGGCATCAGTGGGCCAATTTACGGACAACGACATCCTGCATCAGAAACACCTGGTGCAGACCACAATCTAATATGATTATACTTCTGTACACTGTTATAGCGGTCCTTGCACTTTCGTTTCTCTTCTAGGAGAAGAGAATAAAAAAGAGAGAATAAAAAGCCTTGAACCTTTCTACACTCCAACCTCATTACACAATAGCCCTCAAAAATGCAAACACATATAAGGGAGTATTTGGTAATGAAAATATTGTTTACCTCAGGACTCATTTGCAGCCTTAATTAAAGAAAGTCTTGTAATGAGGATAGAGTGTACTTTCGGATATTTTTCAAAGGCACCTTTTACTTACGTCAACAGGTACCAGAAGGCTCTTGCCAAGATGTTGGTTAAAAGAGAGACACCAGGCTTCAGTGTAACCATTCATGTTAGGAACATACTTCTTTATTGTCTCATCATTCAGCCTCAGCCAAACACCATCATCATTGTGGATCTATGGGAAACAAGCAACAAAAACGAGCCATGCCCTCCTGTAACTGTTCCGTAGCTAGTAAGGATTAACAGACTTCAGACAAACAGACAATAGTAGCAAGGAAGTAATGATCTTCACTATGCTGACAGAATGTAAGAAGAGGTAAAGAGGAATATTGACAAAATCAGAATTTCAAAGCAATGGGAGGCATATCTTTTCAGAAGGCAAGGTGCAAAAATAAATTTAAATCAGATCATGCAAAAATAAGAGTTGCTTTGAGAGAAAAAAGGAAAGAAAGCCAAGCCTTCATAAGCGTCATAAATTCCCCGCTTTTCATTTTTCCACTGCTGATATAACTTAGTAAATAGCAAAAATATTCCTTGTATATGAAGTTCTATTGTAAGAAAAATACATGCATAGTAGTCTAACACACTAGTGATCTTTCAGAAGTGTAAGTGAAAGATGTAATGAAAATGACGCCTACATCTGAATTTTTGTGTGGAGTTGAAATAGTAAGTCATGAACAGCTAAATCCTTAGAGATATTATAAGATGAAATCTAGGAATTTTCTTTCCTCATATCAGAGTCTCAAAAGTTTGTTTACACAGGTTTTCAAGTAAGTAAATTAAAAGGAAATGACAGCTTGAAAAACTAAATTAGTAAATATTTAGATTTTTGCAATTTATACTCTTACGTTCTTAAGTTGTGTATGTCAACATCTAAACATGAAAAAAACCATTATTTGCATGAATTAACTTTACATTTTAGCCCAATTTTCAACAGAAATGTCTTATTAATTACCTCGTCAATGAAAGTGATGGATCCATTGACTTTCACTATGCCTATTTGCTCACTCTGAAGGGAAGGGTGGCTACGGATACGAAGCCCTGCACTGTCCTTGGCCACAAATTTGCGAACCTAAGAGAAGCAAAGGAAGACAGTAAGGAAGAAAAAATTGGAACAGAGCTCTCAAAGAGTAAAAAGAAATAGGTTTAACAGATTCTGAAATGCTAGTGACAAGATGGCAGTCTAGAGTTACAGTTTGTTGCTAGTTTCCCATGGCTGCTGTGTATAACTTCACTTTTTTACTATAACCAATAAAATCACAATGTTAAAAAAACCCCTAAAAGTGCATTGACTCAGTCTTGGAAAGATCTCTGTTACATGCCACACAATATTCAGTACAAGCTTCCGATTCTTTTAACTGCCCCCCCCAACCCCCCCAGTTTATCATTCTTTGGGGGTTTTGCCTTTTCAAATGTAGTATTTCCAGTAACTGATCAACCTGGGATTACTGGTTCTCATTTGTGCTACCATAACATTCTGTTCAGTCAGCTTTTTGGCCAAAATTTGGATATCTTCCTTAGCTAAAGAGTTTAAATAGCCATTTAAAAATAGAAAAAGAACAGATTTTTCTACTTCTTTATTTTTTTTTCCAAATAGCTATTTCAACAGTTTCTCCCTTTTTCAAAGGAAGGTTAGATCAGATGCTCCTTGTTACTAGTTGGATTTACTACAGCCTCCAAAATCTCCCAGTTGTTATTCACTATCATTTTTTCACCATTCAACCATGTTATCAGGCACCTGTCCCATAGAGAACAAACATAAAACCAGAGACCAAAAGGATGGCTTAAGAAGTGCATATATTCTATGCATGTGGTATAAAACCTTTTTCTTGGAAGGTTATTTTCAAACTCCACCCATAAAACTGACAAAAGTATCAACTGAAGTATGGACTCAATCTTTACCTTAACATAAAGCACAGAATGATATGGAAAGAATCAAGTCAGGAGAAGGTAATGAAAGGTAACAGCTAAGTGCATGAATTAATTTTTTTTTCTAAATAAATAATTTAAGAAATGGTATTAGTTTTAAGGCTAATTTAAAAAAAAAAAAAGCAGAAGCACGTAAAGAATTTCAAATGTAACTTACTCCAAAATGTGCAAGGTTTTGCTTACTAACAATCCTGTTAACTCCAAGGATTTAGATTTCTCTCAACAGGCAAAACTAAGACTTCCAAGGTCCTTGTAAAAATATAAGGCTGAACCACTGCCAACAGCATTCTCAACATAGACAAGCCTATAAACAAAGCCTTGCAAATTAGGGGTCCCTGCATTATTACCCCAAAATGTTACTTCAGAAAAATCATATGACGGGTTGGCTAGAACTCGGATTAAAAACTTGAATTTAGAGGAAGAAGAACTCGCACCCAAAACTTGGATCGCACAGGCCTGGAAAGAGCGTTTTTCCTCTTTGCAGCAGCTAAATAGTTAGTAGAAAACTTCAAGCTGTAACTACAAACTGTTTAGGGATCAGATCCACTGACGGGCAACACAACAAAAAACAGATGAAAGTTCTCTTATGCTCATTTCTGACCATCATGAAAAACTTAATTGTCTGAGTCTTCTTTCTGGTATAGCATCTCTCTGCTTGGGGTATTTCTCTATGGCACAACGGTTCAGTAACTGTCCTGTAACACCCCCATAGTCAGTTCTTCCATGGAACATACACAAACTGGACTCCGACTAAAAGAAGTGACTAATGTAGAAAGGCACAGCAATTAACACGTACATCTCCCTTACAGTGCACAGCAGTTTTCAAGAGCTTCACTGCTGTGCTTTCTTATTTGGTGAACCTGAAAAGAGGTACACCTCGCAGCACAGAAAGGTGCGTTGTATAGGATAAAGCAACCTTAACAAGGGGGTTAAACTTCTATGAAGGGATGCAAAAAACGACCCCCTACCCAGAGCTTTTGGGTTTGGTGGGTTTTTTTGCAATCGATGCTAGCTACTTGTTCAGTCATGTGAGGACAGTAGAAACAGTCAAAACATGTTAGGGACCAATCATTCTGGTACCAGTCTTGCCCCTTCCAATTCAGCTAAACTAGGACTGCTTTCTTCTAGTTAGTTCCAACTACCCTGAATTACATTACATAGCTTGAAAGATAATGTTTCCTTTAATAGGCTGTGGAATGGAATTCCCCGCAAATTAGTTAATCTAAGTTTCACAGCCAATGAAGAGGCAGCAGTTCTTACAGGTCATATACTCCAGGCTGAATACAGATCACTATGATAATCTCCTTTACCAACTTGGATGGACAGGAAAAGTCAGATTTTCATCTGACTTCAAATAACAGAGAATGAAGAAATCAATACAAAATCATAATCTAGTATTCATTTTCAACTTGTGATTGAAGTAAGGTTTGACTACAAAATTGGAATGTTCCACTGCCTCAATGAAAATGTTTTGGTGTTTCTAGTTGAGAAAGATCACCACTGAGAACGCACTGTTAGTGTCCTTTAGTTATAACTATCTGAAATTTTGGGCTGACAAAGAAAAGGAAGAAGCTTCTGGAGCTCAACTAAGCCCTTTTTCTCAGCGAAACATGATTTGGTATATTGGACTGTCTCTGACTGATACATGTCTAATCTGCATTCTTGGCTTCAGAAGCATGGAGCACAGTGCAATAATTACCTTTCTGTATAATTTGTAATACCGCTGTTCATGCACTAAACCTTTCATGGTAAATAATTTTATCAGTCTTCTGTGTCATAATAAATCACATAACAAACCAGGTTAGAATAATTCTTTGTGTATTTTTACCACAGGCTCTACAGACACTCTATACAGGACAGAAAGATGGTTCCTCTTTCAAAGAGATTACAACTTGGAACAAGAAACAGGACATGCAAGGAGAACAACACAGAGAGATGATTAAACACTAGGTAATGCCACAGAACACCAGAGGCCTAACTTTTGTCAAGTATTTTTAACTGTCATGAAGACTTACTTCACAAAATGTAGCTATTATGTATGAACCAGTCACCTCAATTCCCACTGTAATAATTGAAAAGAAATTGACAGCACTTCCATCCAGCAATTTATCTCATCTTAGATCACGTGTCTCTCTCACTTTGGTGACAGCAAACAACACGTATGATGATCAGCTTGGGTGGAGGTATTAAGTTCTGTGAGATGACTCTCATCCAGTAGGAACTGGGAGTTTTAATTAAGATAATGAAGTAACCAGGAAGTCTTCCTTCCAAGAGAAGGGAGAAAGCCTAAAAGTATTTTTCGGAAAAGAAAAAAAAAAATGCAAGGAGGGATAAAAAGTTGCGTGGAAACTAAAGGTAAATTTACTGTTTTCATTTTGAGGTGTGGGTGCAGGGAAAAGAATCTTGTTAGTGGCAGAAGCAGACACTGGATGCATTTACAGACTGGGGAACTGTACAACAAAGTTACTGTCTCTAGATTATTCAGAAAGTTGGAAAACAAATAAATCAGGATGCACTGTATAGGTAAGAAGGCGGCAAGCATCTGATCCTTTTTGTAACCATGTATTTCTTAGCCACCTTTGCACTTGTAAAAAGACAGGGAAGGATAACCTTGTGGTATTTCAGAATTCCACATCTTTTAATACAGGTTTACTCCATGAAAAAAAGATTCAGCGTCTCATTTAATATCCCTTCCTTTACATCTAAGAGGAAGAGGAAGATGGTTCCCTCATCTGGGCATTCTCCTTATAGCACTGCCACACCACCTTTCAGCCTTCCTCCGTTATTTGTGTCTACTTTAGTCCTTCAGGGTGTAATGATAAGGTGAAATGGGAAAGTCAAAAGCTACAGAAAGGATAACTTTTAAAAATAAAATAATGATATTCTAAGAAAGGAAGACATCGCTAAAGAAACTAATTTTGGATTTTATATTGACTGAAGAAAGATCCTTATCACAAGCCAAACAAAATCTTTGTAAAGCCCTTTGTACAATTAATTTCATACCACAATATCAAAGAAAAAGAACTAATAATAGTGCAGAATGCAGTCTGTGGCTTTCATAATGGTTGCACAATGTTTGTGTGACAAGCCAAGACTAAAGCAGTTTCTGTAGAACTTCTAACAGTTTTATTAATGGATAGACAGAAAGAAAATGGAATTAATATCTTCCATTTTATCCAGTATATTAATTTCATTCCATTCAGCACATTAAAGTGACTTGCAAATATCCTTAAGTCCTGCAACACTATAACATGGTAAAGTATGTATTAAACAACAACAAAATCCCACCCAAATATAACTATATGGGTGGTTTATTTTTTTTTTTTTCAGTTCTCCAAACCTTGTTTGGCTGAGGCTCTGCTTTTGGTTTAATGAGTTGGGTTCCAGGAGGTATCATTCCCTTTGGAGGATCTTTTACTTTCACTTCTAGTCCAGCATCTATAAGTAAACAAAGACTAAGTTTAAAAAAAAAATAAATATAAGTGGATATATCAGTCAAACAGTAGCTACAGTTCATATGCGCTACAACTCAGAGTAGGCAAAATAACCACTCGCTTATCTGGCTGCTATAAACAACACTTGCAGTTGCTTCATGGTGCAAAGTATTACTTTCTCAACATTTGTATCTTCACATGTGGAAATTTACAGACATATAATTTCATGCTGTTAACAGATATCTGTCATACCTTGTGTACACAGCACTATTAGGTAATTTTGTATCCTAATACTGTCCATAGGGGTATGTTTCAAGGAATGGTGAAACAGGAGAGTTAAATGTTTGAGGGGTGCAATTAAAAGGTCCTGGAGAGGCAACAGCTTATGTATGCTGTACTGCTGCAGATGCTAATCACAAGATGTGGGAAACAGATGTGAGCTTCTGAATCCAAGTTACACAACCAGAAAAGGCCTATAAAGAGCCAGCATCTTTAATTACCAACACTGTTATAAAACCAGCAGGTGCTGGAAAATAACACAGTAAAATTCTCAGATCATGAAGAAAAATACACATGAAGAAACAGTTCAAGCTTAAGTAATAGATGGATATAACCTTGAGTAATAATCTTAAAAGAAATTGTTTCAGCAATCACCATTAAAGCCAAACTATAAAAACTTAATAGCCTTGGCAGATATTTTTTTGTTTTTTGTTTAATTTTACAGGGTAACCCTTTGAAGAGCAACAACTTGATAAGAAGCAACCAGACTTAGTGATAAACCTGTTGGTTTCATTAATGTTCTTTTAAACAAGCGTGGCAGTAACAGAAGGAGTCTAGAAGTATCAAGAAGGCAAAAGGTTTCAAACATAGTACTACTAGGACGTAAGCGGTTAAAAGTTGAGAGAATTATGGGTCAAGCATGGGTATAGAAAGCTTGAGAGGGGATTGTAAGATACTATGATTGAATCAGAGCAGAAGTAACATTGAAGAAAGATGGCATAGATGAGTATTAAAGGATACTCACACCTGTTTAATAACTAAGGTTAACAACTATTATAGCATTTCTAAAAGTTAAGCCTATACAATGAAAGAACATGTTAGAATCTGTGTAAAAATATAACAACAGCTGATTTAACCTATGGTGTAAATTTTGTCTCCAGGGATGGCAGACTAGAAAAAAATACAATCAAGTACACTGGAAGCTCCTATAAACAAAAATGTTCTGGTTTGAGGAACAAAGATAACTATTAATAACCATCTGTCATTAATTTTATCTTCTGTAGGTAACACACAAAACTGAGTATCCCATTCCAATCCTATGCACATTATATATAAAAATATATTATATTTATAATATATTATTATTTATATAATATATTTATAAATATATTATAATATATTTAT
>NW_008825547.1:183993-200497 GCF_000699105.1 Pygoscelis adeliae
GGGGGGGAGTGAGCAAGCGGCTGCGTGGTGCTCAGTTGCCAACTGAGGTTAAACCACGACACACTGTCACTCTCTTGTCACTGAAACAAGATATTTTTCTTGCAACACTGAGAGTAGAGAACAAGCAACTCTATTAATCTGGGAGTCCAACCACATTATAGATAAATTATTTGCCAAATATATTCCTATTTCAAGGAAAGAATAGCTGCGGTCTTTGTTCTTTTGAGAAAGAAGAGGGAATTAGATAGGCGGCTTTGGAACGAAAACTCAGGTGCTAGATTTTGCTATGAACTTTAATACTAAATCTTATGAGCGCCAAGACACACATTTATTGGTATACAAACTGGATATAATATAAATTTCTGCTTAAGTACAGTGAAAATTGAGTACCTATTTCAATGCCATCTATAGTAACATGGATGGTATAGAGACCAACAGCTCCAGGAGTCCAGTTTGCACAGTATGTACCATCATTATTGACTCTGATCAACATATTTTCACTGGGTCTAGGCATAAACAAAACAATTAAAATCATTAAACAATTATTGTTTTTTTGAAAATAATTTGTAATAGTTTAGAAATTATTTTTTCCCTTTCAGATCATCTAAATACCATTTTACCCCCATCCATTGTACTAATCCCATATTATTTAGAAGTTATAACCTCTATACCACATTTATTTACAGCAAATGATGAAAGAACACATTGATAATACAAATAAGGAATCAACATTAAAACAACTAAGAATGAAAGATTTTAAACAGAATCTCTAAAAGAAAACAAAATACACAATTTTTGTAGTGTTTCCACCTTTAGACAAGATTATTTGGCAGTCAAGGCTTGTGATTCTGGGTGGAAGCAGAAGTGACAGGACATATTAATTTTAGTCCCTATTAAAAAGTAATTCTTTAATGTTTACCTCTTTGGTGTTGGTGAAGCAAAGCGTAGTTCTTCAAAAGAATAATTTTCATATGCCTATAAACAGATGAAATTCAATAAACATAAAATGTTACCATTATAAAATGATATAAAATGTTATCAATTATACTGAAATCATGAATGAAAGAAAGCAGAGTATTTTCTCAAAGAACATACTAAAATAAATTTACACTCACAAGAAGCATTAAGCAGGGAACCAGAAACCAATTCCAAAACACAGAAAGAGAAACACACACACATATACATACATGAAACAAGTACCTTCACTTCCCCTTTAAATTGCCATTATTTAGATAATAAAGATACATATTGCTAACAAAAGCTTTGTTCACAGTCAAGTATTTGAATCTCTTCCTATCTCACTTGCATGAAAACCCTTTGAATTATTTTAATAAGCTAGATTTCAACTTGCTTGTAGGCACAAATATCCACATAGTATCTAAGGGATACAGCACCATGACGATTTAAGTCAATCTAAGTCTGTGCTGGCATGATATCACCATATTGCTCTCATAATTTTGCATACCATAGAAGTACACAACAATTTGTGTTGCAAGAGACCTCCAGAGGTAATAGAGTTCACCCCCCTGCTCAAAGTAGAGCCACCCTCAAAAATTACATCCAACTTTCAAATTAGGTCAGCTTGTTCAGGGGTGTATCCAGTCAAGTTTTGAGTATCCTCAAGGACAGAGATTCCACAGCCTCTCTGGGCAGCCTGTCACAGTGTTTGTCAACTCTCATTGTAAATTTTTTCTTCCTAATATGTAACCGGAATTTCCCTTTTCACCAGTTGTGTCCATTGCCCCATATCCTTTCCCTGTGCAAGTCCAAGAAGAGTCTGACTTTGCCTTCTCTATAATCTCCCATGAGAATGCCAGTGTCTATGCTAAGACTACTCAGCCAGTAGAAAACTAACCTTAAAAATATAAAAGTAAATAGTTTATACCAGTTTAATTCCCTAGTCTAGCCTGGGACCATATGCTTTCCAGAAGATGGATGGGATAGACTAGCCTAAACTGTTATGAAATCACTGCCTTAGAAATAAAGCAAATCATGATAAACTAAAGATATGTCACAGAACAAAAAAGAAAGGAAGCTTTTCAGTAATCACTGTAAATTGAAAGACAAAGTACATACAGCTGTTCTGAGCATGGATGGGGGTGAGAATTTCAGAGAATGCTGTCAGATCATTAAATAGTTTAAGCAAAATTTAGAAAACACCCCTTAAGGAGCTGGGAAGCAGCTATATGCCATTCAGAAAGCATACAGTATATAAGATACCAGTTATAAAGGCTAGATTTTTCACTGTTCTCCCAGCAGAGAAAATCAGAGACAGTTCAAGCAAAGCAAACAGTTGCCTTATCTGACGTAATCTGGGCTCTGTCCACCAACGTGCGGAAGTCCCTGAGATTCTGGAGTTTTTAGTTTGAGCTGTCTGTGACCCAGGACTTTCCCTATGCTTTCTGTAGCTTACCCTTATAACTTCCAAATGTAGTCAATGAGCACAATCCTAGTTATTTGCCTAGAAGAGTCAGACATCTCTAGATTCATCAATAAAGGATCCTCTGGAAACTCTTTTACCAAACTCTGTAGACTGGCAGAAAAAGGGATAAATTCCCTGAAACATCCTCTATCTCATGACCTGCCAGTAAGTGTACACTGTCTATAGCACAAGATGCAATCAAGACTGCACTGTTCTGCCTGGCTGCAGAAATCTTTTAAAATCTCTATTTGAAGAGGAGGGAGATGGCGACATAAAAAAAAAGGTCCAGAATACCTAACAACTCATGCTACTGCCACCAAGAGGCCAAACACTGCCTCTCTTACCACTGTGGACATGGTTGATTGGTGCTTGGCTTAAGGAAATCCGAAGACATATGGGATACAGTAGTTTTGAGATCAGCAGACAGTGCATTGAAGACCATGTGAAGATAAGAAAGCAAATGTGTTGCAGGTCAAAAACTGCAAACCAGTCCAGTGGATTTACCAATGGAATTCTGGATCCTCTTTCTTTCTACTCAAAGTGAAGAAAAAATCCACTCTGTATTGAGGTGATATTTCCATCAATTCCCACTAGAAACAAAATGGTTTACTTTCACAGTTTCTTGTGAAATGACTGCACTGAAAAGGCCCGTAAGAAGTAGATAATGGTAGTCCCAGAAATGCACGAAGTACCTCAGCAAGAATAGGGGAAGTGATTGTGCCCCTGTACTTGGCACTGGTGAGGCCGCACCTCGAATACTGTGTTCAGTTTTGGGCTCCTCACTACAAGAAGGACGTTGAGGTGTTAGAGCGTGTCCAGAGAAGGGCAACGAGGCTGGTGAGGGGTCTGGAGAACAGTCTTATGAGGAGCGGCTGAGGGAACTGGGGTTGTTTAGCCTGGAGAAAAGGAGGCTGAGGGGAGGCCTCATCACGCTCTACAACAACCTGAAAGGAGGCTGTAGCGAGGTGGGTGTCGGTCTCTTCTCCCAAGTAACTGGCGAAAGGACGAGAGGAAATGGCCTCAGGTTGCGCCAGGGGGCATTAGAGGTTTAGATTGGATGTGAGGAAAAATTTCTTTACTGAAAGAGCAGTGAAACATTGGAACAGGCTGCCCAGTGGTTGAGTCACCATCCCTGGAGGTATTTAAAAGACATGTAGATGTGGTGCTTAGGGACATGGTTTAGTGGGCATGGTGGTGTTGGGTTGATGGTTGGACTCAATGATCTTAGAGGTCTCTTCCAACCTTAATGATTCTATGATTCTATGAATATCCCTGGGCTGCAATGGTTGCCGAGTTACCAGTTTCCCATGTTAAATCAAAAACAACAGGGGGAAAAGAGGTGGGATAAGAACATTTGAACATACATGCAGATCAGCCATTTTGAGTCTCTATACAAGATGTGGTTTTGGGTATCAGTCCCCCAAACACTTCAATTTATTGTCAAGAGGTGAGAAGCTACAGTTTCTAATCGTATTTGGATGTTTCTATCAAGTACTGATATAACATGCAGGCTGGTGTAAAATGACAAGGTCAGGGGACATCTGCAGTTTACACTGAAATGAGTGTGCTCAGTAATGCAGGGAGGGAAGTAGAAGAGAATGTTTACACTTTCTTGAATCAGTACAGTTGTTAATAACCTAATAAAGAACAGCAGGTACACATCTGCATTTCCCACAATATCAGACAGTCCTTAATTTAAGCAGCAAAATATCAGCGCTCTTCAGAATAAAAAAGAGTTAGTTAAAGTTTTGGATGGAAAAGACTTAATCTGAAAGGAACCTCTGGAAGATTCCCCAAAAAGGTGTTAAATGTAGAAGCTAAGCATGTTTCAACAAGTAGAGAGAGAGACTTTTTGTATTTTACCTTGGTTTGTGTCTTTTACTTTTTCACTTTTATCTTTACAAACATTTGTACCTACTAAGATGACTTTAAATTAATACTTGCATTTTCATTTTATCTTAGCCTGATTCAAGTTAAAATTTATTACAAGTTAACGAGCTAACATCAAGCATTCCTCACTCAAAGGGTCCATCAAATCTAGAGATTAATTTCTGGACACCTTGCCCTTGCTCCAACAGTCAGGTACTCCAGAGTACCTAATGCACTGCAAGGTGTGCCACTGTAACATCTGTGTGAGCAGGTTTAATACCTATTACTGGAAAAGAAGCAGCAGCTGCCTGTGGACAATGGTTATCAGAAATCCCACCTGGGTTCCAACTTTGAATAAATCACGTATTTCCTGCCCCCTGCCTCAAGTCACTGGTAAAAATACCAAGCAGCATCAAGCCAAGAAGTGATCTTTGCAGTACCTCAAGTAAAAAAAAAAACCCAAAACAAAACCAAAAAACCCCCCAAACAAGCAATACTTGTCTCCTTGATATACACTCCCTCATTCTAAATATCTTTTCAGACGTGTGATTTAACAAGTTTTTAAACCATTTGTTGTACACTATATTTATTTCATAGTTCTTTCATTGATCCATTAAGACACTATTTAGTAGCCAGTTGCGCTATTTACATATAGCTACTGCAGCACTATCCTCTGTAGAAAACAACTTTGTACACTCTAAAAGATGCTAGTTTGCTGATTCCGGCCCCCCCCCTTAAGTCCATTTTGATTATACTGACTATTATCCTTCTCTAACTGCTGATTAATCACGTCTTATTAAGTTGTCTAACCGCTAGTTATACACATCATGTCACAGCTCTTAACTGGGTCAATATGATATATATATATATGTAAATGTATCGCGGGTTCTAAAATATACTCAAATCAGTATGAACTGTTCAGTTTTCACCTCTTTAAAAACTGTTGCTGGCCAAGTCTCTGAGCTGATCCATTTGGCAGTGGCTAATTTCAACAGCTGTTGTTTAATATTTATGCATTGATACACAAATCATTCATATGGTCTTTTTACTATGCTGAGCTCCTGTTTTTCCCTACGTTCACCAGTGTTAGTTTTTAATACAGATTTACTGCAACACTCCAACTCTGTATGGATACATTGGTTTGATTTCCCCTCCACCATTTCAATAGCTGTTTTCATTTCTCCTGAGTGACTCAGACTAGTTTGTTAATCAGCGTAATCAAAATCAAAGACAACTTTTCTTTTTAAATGCTAATCCAGTTTATAACTGCTTTAGAGTTCAGGCAATTGGCCCTTTTGATGCACCTAGTTTTCTGCTGAACTTAAATATAATCAAAGTAATTTGTAATTAATGTATTTTTAGATTGTGACCAAACTAAAATATACCTTTTTCCTTCTCCTTTGCATACCTTTACAGGCTTTGAATGCTGAATTGTATAGTTATATTGCTAAAATGACAGCAATTTACCTTCATCATTGTAATAGCAATATATCGAGCTTCTTTTACTATCATTGGCTCGTAGGAAGAATCAAGCTTTGGTGAAGGAAGTCCTCCAAAGGTCATATCACTGCTAGGGGAAGCTGCTGTTGCAGGACTCCCTGGTATCCGTTGCACCTTTTTAACTTGTTCTTGTTGCAAAGATGTTTTTTTCTGAGAAACAGGAATAGCTTTGACTTCTACCTGCAATAAGACATGGGATACAGAATATGATTTAGGGAGAAAACACACACACGCATTCTTTTAGATCTGACAAGGTACAGTGACAAAGTGCTTAGAGCATTCACTATAAATCCAGCTGTGTCAAAAATCTGTGTGCCGACACTTAACACTTTGCAAAGCCAAGCACAAAGTCTCTGAAAAATGTAAATGTATAGGAGAGAAGCACCCAACTGACTTTGCACGTGATCAGTAAGGGCCAGTGTCAGTTCTGCCAGTCCCAGAGCACTCCCTGGGAAGCAGCACATAGTCTGGTATGCCTAGCTCTTTTCCCACACAGAAAATGCTACGAAGTAGGGAAGAGAGCCTTCCAAATGAATGCACGGGTTTCAGAGTGAGTCATCAGGGCCTGCTAGATCTGGATCAGCAGTGGCCAGATTGGATCTTGGCTAGCTCAGCCACCTGACTACATGAGCACATTTAACACATATTTTATCTGACTTTTTTTCCCCAGAGATACCACAGACCTCCATTACTGCAGGTAACAGTCAGCTGTACTTAGTTTTCCGAGGAAGAACAGAGTATCTAGAAAATAAGTTTACTCACTACTCATCCTAAATCTGCAATAAAATGTGTTTAATTGCTGCACATTTCATATGCTGTTTTAATTTACTGGAAGTTACATCAGCACATTACACACTGAATGAGCCCAACAGAATAATTAAATTGAATTAAGATTTATTACTTTAATATATTAAAGAAAAAAAATACTAATTAAACAAGAAATCCAGCAACAATTTTGATGTGTATATTTTGACATACACTTTTCCTGATTGATAGAGTAAAATCACTACTTAAAGTTTTCTACTTCCTTTGTCACACATTTAAGTAAGAAACCACACATTTAAATTGCAATCAAGCTGTGTTTGGGACTGATTCTTGTGTTACTGTTGTAGACTCACAGTTCATTAATGCGTTTACAGCTCACTGTAAGGTAACTCTTGATTATTACATCCTATACAAAAAATAGTTTTGAGAGTTCTTATGACAGGAATTATGCCTTTGTATAAGGTACTTCACCTACTTTTGGGCTTGAGCAAAAGCAAGTCTTGAAAATATTCATACTACTCCAGAGTAATAGTGGGCTTTAAAACACAAATGTAACCCAATTTATGAAAACAATGTGAAAAACATTTTGTGTTCAATTTGTTTTGTTTGCATGCTTTGCTGCTTCAAATCAAGCAGCCAACTTTTATACGTATCCCATAGGTTTTACTCCAAAGCCTGCAAGGGTTTTCCAATTCTACCTGAGGCTGTCATGAATACTTCCTTTCCAGTACTTTAACAAACAAACGAAAAAAGACTACAGGAACTTCCAAATATTAGAAACAGAAAATGGGGGAGTGCTGTTGTTCTAGTGTAAAATAAAGCGACTATGAAATGGTCCATCAATGTGCTTCTGATTCTTTTTTCCATCACATGTATTCAGTTTAAAATTTATAATACTCTTTCCTGGCTTACAAGTTAAAAAACGGATTCTTGTCACCTTACACATCACCACCATCAAACATCATCTACAACATTATTTCCACAAGCTACAGATGTATAACTCATTACAGACAAGCTGTAAACTGCATGAAATGGTGTTGGCGTAATACAGAATTTGATAATTTTGTGGATTTAGAGGTAAGAAAGTCTGACTACGCTGAATTTACTAATGCCACTTTCTACCCTATACAGGAGTATTCTGTGGAATATCTACAACAAATACTAAAAGAAGGCATGATGAAGTATAAGAACAGCCCAGATGACAATAATTACCTTCATATTAGGAACATGAACAACATCCCCATACTGGTCTTTTGTTTGTACTGTAATAACAGTTGGCCAACCACATCGAATGTCATCCTTATTCAAAATCAATGATGTTTTTTGAGGATCAGCATATGAATCTGGCTGAAGCCACCTACAGCAAAGATAAACACCTAATATCAAAATCTCTTACAGGCCCCCACAAGATAAATTCTTACTCTACAAACATGGCTTCCAGCTAAGAAAGGATGCAGAAGGTCTGAATACTTAAATGCTTTTACCTAATATATTAATAGAAACAATACGGTCAAATAGTTTTACTTGACTAATATTTGATGTAACTACAGAAGTTCTATAGCTAGTTGTATAGACAAGTAACAGTGCACAGGTTTTGAAACTTAACACATAACTAAACATTTTCTATTTTGTTGCAAAACTTAAACATTACAACTGTAAAGTAATGGGTTTATTCATGCAGCACAAACTTTTTACCTCGCAAGTCGTCCACCACTTGATCCTGGTACACAAGCAATGAAATCTTCCAGAAATGACTGCTCATTGCTTTGTACCTGCAGTGGAAGATTTCCTTCAAGAGCTTCCAAAATGGTTGGTGAGTGAGATAGTGCCAAGCCTTTCCCGAGAATGCCAGAGTGAGATTTGCACACCTTTTTTTTTGGGGGGGGTGTTGGGGTGGGGATGAAAGGATAGAGACAAAACAGCTTTTCAGTATCTTATGTGTAGACACTTTCCCATAATATGATACAACTGGCAAAGACATTTTGGGCACTGAAAACCATTCAAGTAGGAGAAAAGTGGATAAACTTTACTCTGACGGAAGTTCAGTCTATAAAACAATAATTTATGTCAAATGAGACTAAACGAGCTTCAGTTGAGAGATAATTTCTGGAAGAAAGAATAAGGTAACATGAACTTCCATGTTAAGAGTATCCTGAACTGCTGAATTGAATGAAGAGAGCTGTTCTGAAAATGTGACCAATAAGCATGTTCCAAAAGAAACTAAAAGGCTAGAGATATGACTTACAGAAAGGCAGATCTCTTAAGAAGGATATTTTTGGGTGAGATAAAGTACAAGAAATCCCTTCTTTGCAAGAAGGGAAGGAAGGTAGAAAGGTGAATAAAAAATTTAACAGACAGGACTAAAAGCGAAAATTAATCCATTACTCGCATGCACACTCCTAGCTCACATTTTGAATTAGAACACAGTGGGTCCAAGAACAGATTGCTGAAAAAAAGTATTTCTTTCAAGGAACATCTGATTCCTCCTAGACAGTTTCTGTTGACTGTTCTGTCATCTAAGGCCTATGCAATGGTGTCATATGTGGCATTGATATGTTTTTCCAGCAAGTACTGTGACAACTAAATTTCAGAACAGTTGCCCTGAAGATAATTAGGAAAGTGAGACAGAATGTGAAAACTCCTTTTTCACTGTGCATCATCAGCTAGGGGCTATAATTAGGGCACTACTGACCAGCATTAGCTCCCATCACAACGAATAAAATGTATCATCAATCCAGAACAACTGCAATCATATTATTCGGGACTTGATAAATGTTACAGTTCAACTGAAAAAGTGATTTTATTTCTGCAATTACAAAGACGTGTGCAGGATTAATTTTGGTAACATCTAAAATTTGTTAAATTGTGCAACCTAAGCCAGACACGTATATATTTTGAAATATATTTGGTCATCTAACTTCTCTGAGGTATTTTATGCATTTTTTTCTAAGCAGATTTATTTTAAAAGATTTAATGTAAATACTAAACTTCTGCAAGACCTTCTTAAACTGTTTTATAACAAGCCATATTCCCTTATTATAAAAACCTTATAAGTGATTTTCTTCCTTAGCAGCCAAAAAGTTTCAATGCAATTATATGCTGAAGTATGTTGCAATGGAAAAAAAAGCAGTAGTATACCTGTAAAGCAGCCTCTTCAAGAATCTCAAGATCTTCTTCAAATTCATTACCTGCTGTAAAAATAGAACTTATTTTCACAACAAAAAATAAACTTATTTTTCATAACAATAATATTGACATTTAGCTAAGTAGGATGGAATGCGAAATTCAATTCTGTTTAGTGAAGCCTTTCGTATTACAAAATTTAAGTTTGCAAGATGACGCGTTACATTTTTTAACCAGCAGCTGAAAGATTAATATTTTCAAGTAACACAATAAACATGCAGTACTGTGTACTTCAGTGCACAAACAAATTAACAATAAACATTACACAAAACAAAAATCTGGTAGTTGTCTTGTTATCTCCAAGACAGTATGTATGGCAAATCTTTGGATGTAACTAGATACTCTCAGAGAAATATTTTGCGAAGTCAAGATGGTTTCTGGGAAGCAGTACCTCCAAGTATGCACCAGCTGCTCCCTTTTAAGAACTTACCCTAGTAACAGTATTTGAAAACCTGATAAACTCTGCATAATTTTGTAAATTATGATTCCTCCTAAAACATAAAACTCCAATACATTATACAATATTTCTTTCTCACAAATGTAACTCAAAAGCCTGATTCCAGGGTGACCAGAATTGCCAAACACAGTCTTTTAACAGAAAAGTAAAACAGATAAGGTTACCACATTTCTAATCTCTCTCAAAAACATGTCAGGCAATTCTACTAGTACGAAGAGAGAAAGAGAAATGAAAAGAATCAAGTCCTAAGGCATTTTTAAAATTCAAAGAAATAAAGATATATAAGAGCTCTGCTCTCAGAAATAACTTCTACCAAATTCGAAACAATTACTAAGTAATAATGTTAAATACTCAATTTAAATGATCAATTCCACATTGCTGTTTAAGTTAGATCTTGGTCACAGATCAGATCTCTCTCTCAGGAAGAAATATCTTAAATCTGAGCCTTGGAGAACCTGCAAGAAGGAAGTGTGACCTTTTGAACATGGTAACTCAAAGAGTATTTGGGTGTACTTTCAAAGATAGAGTTTTCCTAATACATGAAGGAATCACTGTCTGGTCCATCTTCCTTTGGAGCAAAACAGGCTAAAAGCCTTCTTGATGTCCTTTCAAAACACTTATTTTTCCTAATGGTTCTAGAGGAATACTTATAAAAGTATTTGGCTACTTGTATACAGAATATACTCACTATAACAATTACTAAAAAGCAAGGTCTTTGTGAAGGACAACCTTCTTAAAGTCAATAGACCAAGATAAATCATGCAAATAAAGCTGAAGATGGAAGGGTCCTACAAGGATGCCAGTAACAACTATTAACTCTGATTTGAAGTCAGTTCAATCATTCTATTTTCCCTGACAGAAAGTTTCCAGACACGTCTTTTTTTTTTTTTAAACTCCTATGATGCCCTTTGCAGTGTTCCAGAAATGTACCTGGTGAGAATTTTCAACCATGTGTTTCCTATTTCCTTTTCTTAAAATTCTGCCACATTCATTAAGTTTCTTATTTTCTTCATTAAAATCGCCAGGTTTTAAGAGCACTTACTCTTCAGACCTCTGGATCCAACTATCCGGGAAATAGAGCAGGATTTACTTCACCTACTTGTGGGCAGTGAAGCATGAGATAATGAGCTCAGACTTAGATATTACAAGATATCTTTATAGCGAATGGAGGAGAAACAGGCTCCTCCTTTGGGTGATTAATTTCGTTTTTCTTACATATTCATCTTAGGATGACACGAACCATCCTCTGAAGATGTCTACATTAACTCTAAAAGAAGGTTAGAGCTATTATCTTAGATATAGATGCCTAACTTCTAAATGCCAAAGTTCAGGCATTGTAAATTAAGTTGCTAATTCTTTTCTGGAGTGAGCCTTTTTCTTAGGTTACTTTCTTTAGCCTGTATACATCCACACATGGAACAAAGGTAAAACTGCAGAAATTATAAAATAAAAGTATGAAGTGTCTAACTCAAAGGCCCTTCTTGTGTGTATGCATTACAAGATGTATGTATATTGATATATATTTATTGTATATATATATTTATTGTGTGTATGCAATCAGTCTTTTATATGATTATATAGGTTTTTCTTAAAGGACACTCCATTCCACAAATAAGATACTGCTCTGCCGATGAGCAATGGCAGTAATACAGTATTTTTTAAGACACCATTTCACCTGCAGCAAAAGGTAGAAGATAGATAATCTAGAATGCAGAAAAAGGAATAGTAGTCTGATACTAAGTCATTTAAATGTTGCTCTAGAAAACCACATTTTACCTCTTTTCCTGCCACAGTGTTTTTCTGAGACACCAAGCAAAACACTTAAACAAAGCAAAATTACAGACAACTGAAATCAATCTTAAAAAGGCTGCACAGTGCTTTACATCTGCAAACACTGCTGCCTATAATTCATCAGTTTTGTTTATTCACAGGGTCCAGTGGTCTTGTAGAGAAACAATACATGTGAACGATGCCTGATGTCATTAGCTTTGTAATATTATCAACAACACTAGCAAACTTGGCTGAAGTCCTGGAGTTAGTGTTAAGTAACGATCAGATGAATCAATCGTAATTATGTCAGTAATCAGGAAACTCTACAGGCAATGCACCTATCCCTCCCCTCCTGCAGACCATACATGACCACTTTTATAGGTGGCTGAGACTGCATAGGTAACTTAACTGCATGTTTTATTTCAAATTCCTTCTATCTGAAAGCATATAAAGCCAAACTATGTACCACCTACTTTCGCTTCTTGTTTTAGACATACAAAATTGGAACAAAACAAAAAAACTCTTTAAAGAGAAGTATGAAGTAATAGAAAACCTGGGAAATTAAGTCAGAAGCATTTCAATTTCAGTTGTTTTTTTTTTTTTGCATAGGAGAAGAGCAGGATAAATCGGTGCTAGGGAAGTCAACAAAACTAAGAAGTTAATGCGGCTGTTTGGAGGATAACAGAAGAGGGCACTATTTAAACTATAGAATTGCCTGTACTTTTGAGAGAGAAATACAGATCTACCAGTGTAATTGAGGTGCCTATTTACAACATAAAGTAAGAAACCTGCACATTCAAATACACAAGCAAAATACCGGGTTAAAAAATTCAAATCAGGTTTTGTGGTTATAACTGCACACTGATCAATGCCCTCCTGCTCATTAATACCAGTTCCAGTCTCATTAATAATATTTAAGCTCTTGTTTGTGCCTCTGAATTAAAATGATCAAAAAGATATCCTATTATAGATTATGATCCTATTTTTCCTATACACTAATGTTAATTAGGAGAAATGTTATTACACAGAATACAGCTGCATCATTAGAAAGGTCTAATTCCATCTCTGTACACATTAATTTTCATAAACTCATATTTTTCCTTACATTTTAAATTGCATTTGGGGTACCGTAAACTTTTATTTGCTGCATCTGCTGTAAAAGTATGTAATTTTTTTTGTAATTGTAAGAAAAAAATACTACAGCAGAAATATTTTAGGCTATTACATCTACAGATGCAATGGTTACTTGAAATTTTAAACAAGTAATTTTAAATTTTACAATTCAATGCTGCAGGCATTTTTCATTCAGAAAGGTGTGGAGTGCAGGGAGAAAAAACAGTGAAAGAGAAATACAAATAATATACCTGCACATTTGTGAAGTACCACGAGGAAACTGTAGGACATAGCTCGTACACTGATACACTACCTGTGGATGGGGTGAGTTGGTTCAGATTTAAATGACAAGGTTTCCCTCTTCCCCATACGCACACGAAGGGAACAGTGTAAGCAGAAAACAACACCACTTTATTATCTTGTTTGATTAATTCAGTTTTAAAAATCAATTTTGTATGATCATCTCTAACTGAAAGCGACATTAAGACTTAAAGGTAGTATTCATTCAGAACACACAGAACAATGATGAAATAACAAAGTATGTTCTTTGAGTAGGACTTACCAATAGGAAGTGCTAGATCTTTCTTCATCAAAGCTGCTGCACATGATCCTCCTAAATTGGCCAATTCTTTCTCCAGCTGAATAATACCCTTCAAATTGAAACAAATTTTAAAGCTATATAGTGTCTCAGAAAACAGGACAATGAATGCATTTCCCTGACACCGCTTTATCCTAAGATATTAATTGTGCGTTCCAGTTCGATGTTTCTCAGTGATATTGTTCCTGGCAAACAGCTAGACTGTCATGTTTTGTTGTGACATGGGCCAGAGTACCAAATTTTTAGAACAATTTCAACTAGGTAAGAGTATTAATAAATGGATTACCATGCTTCTGGTAGCCTAGTAAGAACATCTGAAGATGATAATTGCCTTTTGCCTGTAATGTTAAAGAGAAAGGGAACTTCCCAATACAAAAAACCTACCGGTACATATTTGGATTGCAAAGCAATGCTTCTGCTAAGCTGCATATATACACATACCACATATGCTCACATTCCCATCCTGTTTAAAGGTAGTAGTGTTCATAACTTTTTTTCCTCTTCCCTTTCTCTAGTTGGAGAGGCAAGGATGGGAAAAAGATTCCGTAATTTCCCTTTCTCCATTATAAATCCTAGGAGAAGCTCCTGACAGTTTCTCCCTTCTATTCACACCGGAAAGTTATTTATTCCCATTGATGCTGCTGTCCTAGGGAATGAGAAGACTCCCCCTCCCTCCCACCAGACTTCTCACTCAAGCCTGTTCACAAGAAAAAAAAACAAAAACAAAACCAGACCATATCATACACAGAGTTTTCAAATATATGGAGGGAAGGAGGCTGGGTGCAAGGAATAGGGGCAGAGCAGTATGGCTAGGGAGGTTGTAGCTACTTTTTAAACCATAAAGAAATCTATCCAATATTTTCCCTCAACTTGTCCCAGCTACATGCAGGCCAAACCTCTTTAACTTTACTCACAAAAAGGTGTTGACACTAACACCATTTTTAAATTTTAAGTTTTAAACAAATCTGTGAGTGGTTCAGCACAACTGACAAATGCCTCTCATGGAGGAAAAAAAAACAAAACCCAAACCCCACAAACCCAAAAAACTGCAGGAGATGGGAAACCACCATCTGATGGATTTTCTAGGCAGACTTACAGAAACTGGTGTCCTGGTTTCGGCTGGGATAGAGTTAATTTTTTTCCTAGTAGCTGGTACAGTGCTGTGCTTTGGGATTTAGGATGAGAATAATGTTGATAACACACCAATGTTTTAGTTGTTGCTAAGTAGTGCTTACACTAGCCAAGGACTTTTCAGCTTCTTGTGCTCTGCCAGTGAGAAGCTGGGAGGGGGCACAGCTCGGACAGCTGACCCAAACTGGCCAGAGGGATATTCCACACCATATGATGTCATGCTCAGCATATAAAGCTGGGGAAGAAGAAGGAAGAGGGGGACGTTTGGAGTGATGGCGTTTGTCTTCCCAAGTAACCGTTACACATGATGGAACCCTGCTCTCCTGGAGATGGCTGAACACCTGCCTGCCCATGGGAAGTGAGTGAATTCCTTGTTTTGCTTCGCTTGCATGTACGGCTTTTGCTTTACCTATTAAACTGCCTTTATCTCAACACACGAGTTTTCTCACTTTTACTCTTCTGATTCTCTCCCCATTCCCACTGGGGGGGGAGTGAGCGAGCGGCTGTGTGGTGCTTAGTTGCCGGCTGGGGTTAAACCACAACAACTGGCAATATATAAAGTAGGTAAAAAATCCTTCTTTTGGAAAGAGCCTTCAAAATCAGTAATCCTAGACTTGCCTTTTATTCTCTGAGACTCCCAAGCAGACTGAAAAATCTCCAAAATGCATTTTAAACTAACCCCTTGATAAACTGCATCTTTAGGACTCAAAACAGCAGGTTCTGAAATAGCAAGCAAGTAAAGATGTGAAATGTGGATCAACCCACCGGACAGTTCCCTGCTGTGTGAACACCCTTTATGCAGAGGGCAATTTTTGCATGTATTTTGTAGATTTAATAATGACCAACAAAAAGACTTCCTTTTCATTCATCAAAGCATAAATCTATAATTTTTGCAAAAATCCTAGGTTTAAACAAAGTTTAATAGTTCAGTGACACCCGATTCCTTGATGCACTTGCTCACACTCAATGACATCTTTCAGTTTTTGCAGAGACTTCCCTAACAATGAATGTCATTCAATATACTGTAGTTATGTAATGGTACCAGAAGTTTGCCCTTTGGAAGGAGAGAGAGTCAGATGTGCAAAAATGAATCCCACTGACTTGAATTAGGTCTTACCGATACTTTGTTCGTTTAAGCTAGAGAAAACACAGTGGTCGCCAGAACATACGCTTCTTTTTCTACCAGTGGTAACACTTCAGAAAACTGTCATCACAAAGTTTCCAAAAGAACAAGAAACTTGCATTGTGTGTCCAATAGTTTAAGTTACTTATGGAGGCTTTAGTCCTGAGATGCAAGGTAGCTTAAACACCATAAAACTTGCTTTTCTATTTATAGAACTTTAAATTAGAGTATTTGGGCTATAAAAAGGTATGTTTGAAAACAATTACTTGTAACTTTTCTTTAGATGATATAGTTAACATATTGGCTAGCATGTTTTAGCACTGAGTGTTAAAAACTTGCCAGCAGCTTTGTTTGTAAACGCTTTAAAAAAAATCAACAAAGTATATGAATCTGCATCTTTTTTTCGGCTTAAGCAAAAATTATTATTATTATCATAGAATAGTTTGGGTTGGAAGGGACCTCTAAAGGTCATCTAGTTCAACCCCCCTTGCCATGGGCAAGGACATCTTCAACTAGATCAGGTTGCTCAGAGCCCCGTCCAACCTGACCTTCAATGTTTCCAGGGATGGGGCA
>NW_008825547.1:201962-216705 GCF_000699105.1 Pygoscelis adeliae
TTGCCGGTGAAGACCGAGGCAAAAAAGTCATTGAGTACCTCCACCTTCTTCATGTCCCCAGTAACCAGGTCTCCCATTTCATTCCGGAGAGGGCCCACATTTTCCCTCATCTTCCTTTTATCCCCGACATATTTATAGAATCTTTTCTTGTTGCCCTTGATGTCCCTGGCCAGATTTAATTCTATCAGACATGATTTAGCTTGAGCAGAATCCAGGAATAAGATGAGGTAAATCTGGGAGGGTTGTAGTGTAAGCAAGATGCAGACCTTGTGAAATTCACGTGAAGCAACAGGCCTGAAGACTCCCAAGATAAAGGACTACTTTTCTGGAATTATTATAAAGCATGTTAAGTATTTTCAGTAGTCTCTTAAAATAGGCCAAAATAAAGCAGTGGCCCAAGGTCATGAAGAAATTTTATCTTCCCATTGCAACAAAGAAACAGTAGTGGAAATGACTCATGTCCTTAAAGTCAAGATGAGGTGACCGCTGTGCAAAATCTCAGGTAGCCTAAATGAGCACAGCATTTCCAGGGAGTCTGAGAGTTCTGGTATGAGTGAATACTGGAAAAATAATGCAAGTTTGTCATCCCATAATTGGCAGTGACAGTAAAATATGAATCATTGTGTGTCTGAAAGCCCCAATCCTTTGGATTTATGATGGAAGACTAGGTCAGAATTTCAGGAAATTTCATATCCCATTGACATACTAGATAAAATCATACTATGTATTTGCAGACTGTCAGTTATTAAAAAAAACAAACAAAAAAACAGCCCAATAATATTTAGATTAAAGAATTCCAAACAAATAGTGTCTGTAACAAAAAAATGTTAAAAACTTAGATTAAATTAATTGAAAAATATTTTGCTGATGTTATTTAGTCAGAAGTGGAAATACAGTTATATTTACCAAAAAAAATGGCCTTATACGAGAGAATTAATAGGTGCAGGAATTGTAGCCATTTCACTTCTTCCTTACCTCATCAGATCCTGGACTAAATTCATATCCAATTGCATAACATTTGAAACCATAAAAACAAGCCTTTTCATCCTTCACATAGTCTGACGCAGTCTCGAGAGAAAAAAGAGCTTCATTTCCTTATAGGAAGTAAAAGGATACATAAAATAAATAAAAACAAAATTTTATTATTTCTCCTCTTTTTTATGTTTCTTTTATGTGAGCATATATGAAACCTAGGCTTTATATGCAGCATGTCTACGTATATAACATGTATATGTAAAACCATGAATAACACGCAGATCAACACTTCAAACCAGAAACGTAATATAAACATAACCAACTGATGTACAACCAATCACTCATAATGAACTCTTGCCAGCTTGGATGAAGGCACTTTTTCAACTTTATTTTCTAAGATAATTTTGCAGAAAAATCAAACTTACTTTCATTATTTTAATAATTCATATTACTAGAAATTACTGCAGTATCTATTTATTACCTGGCAATACTAATACCATTGTAGGCCATCCTGAAGATCCAGAGAATTTTTTCAGTTCTATCCATGAATTAAGGTTTTCATGAACAGAAGCATGCTTTGGTCCAAATCCCAGACTCTGTGCAATTCTGACAGGAATTAGTAAACGAAGAACATCCTCTGATTGAGCAGTGCCACACTGAGTGTCAAATTCTATTGTTATCCACCTGACACATTCAGGAAAAGTCACCTAAAACAAAACAATAGTCTAATTATGTGCAATTCTGGGAGGTTATTGGGTTGGTTTTTTTTTTTTTTTGTTTTGTTTTTTTTACATTTATTTCTTAATTTCCATTTGGTTTTAACTCTTTAGGCTATGAAAGTGATTCAGTTATATAATTCTGTACAGTTATTTTGATATGCTTTAGATTTAACATTAACCTAATTTACTCTTTGAAATTCAGATAGACCTGAAATGCTTTACACCTTACTGAATTATAATCAGATATTATAAGTTATGTTCAGATTAAGTATTTGCGCTTATGATAACATTTATGATTGTTTTTAAGAACTCTACACAGGATCATTAAACAAAACAACCACAGACTACTACAAACAATTAACTCTCAAATACCTTTTTAAACGTAAACTTCAACAAACACATTCAGTATCTGTTTTGTGCAATCCTAGAAACGTACACAGCAGCTGAATCACACTTGTTAGTATGGCCTGCAGTACGATAGCATATAGCTACAGAAATTCAAAAGCAGTAACAACTAAGCCTAAGGCTTCAGATGAGCCTTATAAACTTTTAGAACAATAATAAGCATCGTTGCATCAGGAAAATTATATAACTACATTTTCTGCAGTGGACGTCTTGCTGTCTCACAGGACAATTCCTATGCCACTTGCTTAATGACCTCCTCCAGCTCTTACTTGATTCCAGGTTTGCTACCTCTGGATTTGGAATCAAATCAATGGAATCAATGCAACTGCAGAACTCACGCTTTCAAGAACTGAAACACGGTATTTCTCTCTCAGGCATGTAATTTATACCTCAGACCTTTAGTCAACTAGAAAAAAACCTCCCTTTCTCTATTGACGTTGAGGAAAACCTAGTCTTATTGCAATAGTCGTCCATGTAAGGCGGCATGAATCCTACCTCAGAGTGACTTAACACAGTTAAGAGGACTTCAGAGACTTCTACAATGCCAAATCGTGGTCTAAGTGAACATAATTAATGAAGAATTTAAATTTGCAGACCAGCAATAGCCAGCATAGGGATCCCCACACTATAATGCATACTAATTTGACTAGAATTGATGTTAGGTTATTTTTACAAAGCATTGTGTTAGCATTAGGTAAGAAAGGCTGAGATATTATTAGATAACGTATACAAAAAGACTTCCAACTTCTACAGTCTGTACAGTTAGAGCAAAGAAACTGTGCACGACAGTAGGAAAATCTAAGACCGAGCAAATTTAGGGACTTACAGTCGATACCTGCGTTAGGGGGTTAAAACTACACTAGTTCCACTATAGTTTTCACTATACTTACTGGACAAACAGAGGTTTCTCCAGAAAGCAGTACAGTAATAATATAGGAAACTGTCTCCTATATTAGACAATATGCATTATCATCCACAGCAACAATTTTTCAGACAGTAAGTGTTGATGAAACAAAACTCATGTGTCAAAATCTTTGAAGAAACTGCATGCGCCCTTAGAAATGGTGCTTACCTTATAGTGCGTAACACAGGCAGGTTTATAGGGATGCTCACTTTCTACAACAGCATAGTGATTGGAGGTAGTACAAGCTGAAAGCCCTTGTTCCGGCTGGTTTCCGGTGGTGCTGTCTGTAGACTGATTTGGGTTAAAAGCTGGAGGGGCGTATTTCTGATTCAGAACTGCCACAGAAGGAAGTAACTGTTGTACTAGACCAAAGACCTCAACAGCAACCTGTAACATAACACCACACGCAATAAAGTATCACTTATGACTGGGTGAAAACAATACTTGCAAACTTACAATTCTCTACAATAGTTGTTTGGGATCGTCTCAGAATACCACTACAATTCGTTCAGTCATTTTCCAATTCTGCATGTACACAATCCTGACAGAAAAAGCATCACTACCTTTATCTCAAATACTCTTGTTAGAGACTTGCCAAATCTGAAACAAAAATCTGTACACAACTCTGAGATACCTTCACTAAAACACATTCTCTAACAATAAAAAGCCGTAACATTAACAAACAATAAGCATGAGTTGAGAGAAAGCAAATACCATACTGAAGTCATAGTCCAGTTATACTTTGTTTTATAACAACATTAATATTACTTTTTTCAATTCCTCAACATATTTTAATGCATGTAGTGTTAAGCACTGCATTGTTCTCTGTAATCTTTATGACATTTTCAAAGGAGAGGAACACTGCTAAAGTAAAACACTTGGTTCTAAATTCCAGTTCATCACGGTACAAGATAACTAAAATTTGAAACTATTTTTAATGAAATGAATCTGTTAGATTTTAAGTGGCCAGTCCTCTTTCCTCCCCCTTTAAAGAGCAGTTAAAAGAGAGCTTACAGTTCATGAAAAAGCAATAAAAGACACAACAGTGTCATAAGGATTAATGACTTTTGTAAATCTAATAATAGATTGCAAGAGTGTTCCAGACCAGGCACATGGAAAATGCTCTGCCACTGAAAAGTAACAATATTTTCATTTATAGCTCACATCTTCCCATCTCTAAAATGGAAAGAAATAATCTTAATGAGCAGCTACCACTGCTTTGGATATTTATTGTAAAAATAGGATTTACATAATATAAAAAAAACCATTTCATTCCACCAATATTCATCGATAAATGAGTCGTACATCCAGATCCTTCTAACTTTTTGTCTTTTCCTACTGTTAAAGCCTGTCATCTTTCCCTCTGCTTCCTTAAGGTATTTTTTTCATAATACCTTCAATGTAAGTTAAAAAAAAAAAAAAAAAGCCATTTTTAAAACATGACATGTTTCCAAGAGTTTCTTGACTCTTGGAAAATTCATGAGTCACGTGGTCAAAATATAAATCATTAATTCATAAAATCATAAGAAATCAACATGCTCAGATTTTCAGAGTAAACCTTTTCCTTGTATAACACTCTTAAATTTCTTCAGTAATTTCTATTGAGGAGCATACCTTGGGAATAGCTGCTGCTACTGGTCCTATGTAGGCTATTATGAGGGGAAGCAGCATTGAAAACAGACTGGAAGAGCTGAGTAGTTCTGGAATGTCTTCAGCTAAACAAAGAGAATTACAACACAGGTATTAATACATGTACCATGGTTCAAAACACATCGTATTTTTCTGGTTTGTTTCTTATGAGTTAAACTTCTAGTTTCTACAGTAGCTTTTACTTCAAATTATTTTCATTACCTAGGCATTGGCAAATTCTAAACCTGCAGAGTTCACCTGAGATAAACATGCCATTATATACAATTGTCTGTTAAAAAATTTCCTCCTCTTAGAGCATAATTTTATTGCATTCTTTGCCATTTTGTGAAACTGTGTTCGTACTTTCTATGGTATAAAAGCTAGCACAAGAAGCTCCTCCCAGCCCTCCAAATCAATTTCTATAGCACTATGCAATATTCTGGACATTGTGACTAGAATAGCTGAAGATGGTAGCTTAAAACCATTCAGTCTTAAAGCTAATGTCTACCTTTCTCAAAAATGGATGTTTAAGTGCCTATAAATGCATTACATTCACCAGTCTTCCTGATTACCACCACTGTGCAAAACATGCAATAAAATATTTGCATCATCACAGCATATCTTTTGGAAATAAATAATCTTTACCAGCTTTAATATGATACTTGCTAAGTCGATGAGCAAATTTATACGCGCTATCTATGATATCTCAAGTGCAACTCAATGACTTATAAAGTTACTCACTGTTTGATACCTACAGTAATGACAGGTCAGAAAAATACACTTTGGAAAGCGAGACAGAAATATTACAATTTTTGTATCACTGATATTCCACTATTATCTCTTGCTATCAAAGAAAGAAGTTTTGAAATGAAAATCGACTTTCAAAATTTACAAAAACCTTACCATCTACAGCAAGAGCCCTGTGCAACAGGTCTTTGGCTGCTCGTACAACAGCACTCACGACAGAGAGAGCCCTGCTACAATTTTTATCTTCTTCATTAGCTTTGTTCAAAAGCTGTGATTGCAGATCTCCATCATACTCACTCCTGAATGGTGGATTAAGTTAAAGTTAGTTCACAAAATACAAAATTATAGTAAAATGACATGACTGACTGAATTTTAGCATAGAATAAGTAAAACAATTAATTTATGATAAAGCAATAGAGGAAACAATCAAAGAAACCACAGAGGATATCTTGGAAGCAATGCCTCACTGTTAGCCCTTTGCAATAATTTTATTTTTATTTGGCAGAAAATATGAAAAGCATGTTTCTGAAATGTTTCGTTTGACTAGACGCCTTTCGAACCACAGAAATGTATTAATTGCTGTGCTCTTCCAAGCCAACCACCTATCTTGATAAAAACAGAACACCACTAAATGCATCACAGAAATGAGTAAAACTTTTTCAATGGATATTTCTGCAGTATCGTAACAGGGGAAAAAGATTCTCCCTCCCTATTCTAAAGATTAATTTTGGTTTTGAAATTCAATCTTAGGCTTACCCTTAACAAATAGTTTTATCTTTGAAATCCACTCTGTATGTCAAATTAGGTTCTCCTAAACAATGTTATGCACAAAACTATTTCAATAAGGTATATAAAAGATCTGGTTTGATTTGCTTTTTCAAAGCAGTCGAATGATCATTATAAACTAATTCAAACTCTCAGTATGGTAGTGATTCAGCCTTGGCATACACAACCAAAACCACTTAGTCAACATGTAAAGCAAAATTGCCCATTCTCTTCTGGATTTCCTGTTTGTCCAGAAAGATTTGATCCTTCAAAACATCATTCCAGAACATTAGGATTCTAGGACTGGCACCTCAGAATGCTCAAAAACTTTACTTGGAGCAGTTCAGTGCACAACAAGGATACCTATCCTTCTCTATGACTTAAATCAACCATTCTCACAAAAAGATTTTTTTTTGTCAATGTGTCCTAGAATTGTAGTTTTGCTGTCAGTCTCAAGCTTTTTAATTTGAATTTATTAGTGACTGACAGTGGGTGCAATTCCAACTGCGTACAGTCCCAACAAATCCTTCCAAAGCATTTCTGCCCTAATCAGAAGTGCATTAACATACTTCTTTCGGTATGGCCTTTATTGGCATTTGCATAAGCAATAATTCTATTTGTATTTGAGCATCCTTCAAATAAAATCGAGTATCTTACAAGCTCTGTTCTATAATAGTTGACTGAACATTTTTGTTGCTTTACTGTAGACAAATCAAAACCTTAAGTCATCATGTATCAAACTGGGAATCCTCAAACTAAGTTCATAACTGTAGTCATTCATCAGATAACATTTAGGTTTCTGTTGTCCAAGCAAACTTCAAAAGACATTGTGACTACAGGCAGCAGTCTGCAAATTTTCCAAACAAAACTTAATTTATTCTGTAACAGTTCTGAGTTGTGCCATTACAGTCCTTGAAAAGCTTCTTAGAATTTTATCACAGTTGAAACAAAAAAACTTGAGACTGTTCTGATCTGAAGACAGCACTTTGGTGTGGGGTTTTTTTGCTATGTGTTAGGTTACTATTAAGTTAGAATGGCTTGAAGCTTCCGTTTACAGAAGTTTTATGTCCTTCGCTTTTCTGAAATCAAAGAAATTGTTATTTCTCCTTTATTCCCCCTTTTGCTTATATAGAAACAGAAATTCTAGGAGTGGGAATAAATGTTTTCCTTGTCTTCTTTCCTCCTTCTTACATAATATGATGCTTCATAATTATGATACTTCATAACAAAATTCCTCCAAATGCTGGAGGAATTCCCTAAACACAGATGTCCAAGATTCCAGGAGACTAAATCAAGGAAAGTATTGATACGCACCACTGTAATTCCATTCTTTGATAAGCAATTACTGTTATTACTGACAAGCTGGATCTTTGAGTCTTTCAGTATAGCCAATCTCATGTTTTAAGAGTTTAGAACTATCCTGTATCTTCAAATATACTGTTACTATAATTTTGCTGGCAACTTTACTTCTTCGTATTTTAGCTCCTTTAAAACTTTAAGAGCAACATGTTCTTGTGATTGTTAGTCCAAAACACATAATTTGTTGTAGCATTACTTATTTTACCCTCTTCCTCTTTTATTAGGTAGGTATATCTTGCACATAATTAAATATCAAAGTAAATTACTATTCCTTGCTCCTTTTACTCCTTGGATCTACTGTTGATCAGCCTTTTACCACAAAAATTGAGATTTGAGTAAAAGGTGTGACACATTTTTTTGCCATACAGATAATGGTAGTAATTCATATACTCAGGTGCTGCCACATTTTGAAAATCATGTCTTCATGCATATCATGAGGGTAAGCACCTCAAAAATGAAAGTAATGCTTTTGCAGAAAGCATTACCTTAAGTGAATTCCTACTATCATCCTGAAAGGCTAAAATAAAGCTTCCCTGCAGGACAGTCAGATGATTCAGCTGATTTTCTGCCGGCAGTTGCAATTTCTCTTTTTATACCTTTGAACTCTACAGTAAGAGAGGAGACAGTTCCTACATAAACAGAACTTGATTCACTACATGTTGCAATCCTTTCTGGCAACAGAGGAAGGAACTGAACGAAATCAGAGAGAGAAACATTCCAGTGAGTAGTCTCTCAAAAATCTCTTAGGTTATAGAAAAAACAGAGATTGAAGTTTTGCATCTTACCAGTCTCACATACTACAGCTTTAAAGCAGTACACAATGGACCTTGTAAAGAGGTCAACTATCAAATTATTTGCCAAGTCAAAAAAAAAAGAATCTAAAACAAGACTGGAAGAGGCACCAGTACAACTGGTGTCCTGAAAACTGTCTTCACTAAATAACAAGTCTGAAACTACGCTGGAAGAACACAATATTGCTGTTAAAGAAGCTCTTCCTTCAAATACACTCCAGATGTATTTATTTCTGTTACTTCACAAAAATACATGTGGTATAATAGCACTATGATGTTTTTGTTCACGATCGTGACAACACACAAACCTGTAATAAAGAATCTGTGGAATTTGCCCTCGTGTTTGGTTTGTGCCATTACTGCTCAGACTGCATGTACTAAATGTAAATGTTACACCATCTGGACACTGAACTGTAGTCATTCCTCCATCTCCATTGGCAGTCCGGCTTCCATAATTCCTCAAACGAACTGCGTATTTCACATTTTCCTTAAAAAGGAGAGCCAAAAACAGTACACAGTATAAAACAAGTATGTAAGTTAGGCTTCATAGTATTATGAAAGCTGTTAGCTTAGATTATTACTGGAGAGTCTGAAAAGTCCTTCAAGGCACTCGACAAATGAAATTAACTGAAAAAGATCCAGCATTTAACAAAAGACAAAGCTGTTCCGTGTTCCCAAACTATGGACCACAACTTTAGTAAAATATTACTTCTAATTACTTGAAGAGTGACCAGGTACCCAAGAAATTTAGCTACCAAACTGCACACACGTGAGTTGCACATTCAAGAATATTCTAAATTACTAAGCAATTACAATCTATCTTATGCTGTTATAAAAATTAAGACAATTTCTTTTTGCTGCCGGGATTTGAAATTTTCAGTTACAGGGTGAAACTGAAAATTTATAAAGCAAACATGTCAAGATTAATTTGTAAATGTGCACACAAAAAGAAAAATTTACATTTAACATTCTGATTTTTGTTATCTAAAGAAGTCATATGAAACCTACAGATGCACACTTCTTTTATTTACCTTCAGTGGCACAACTTTGTCAAGTCTGATTTCAGCTATGTCACTGGGAGAATCATCTGTGGTGTAAGTTCCTTTAACCAACTCTAAAGATGTCCATCTATGAGAATGAGTTGAATCTCCAGTATGATCACTCTGATTCAAAAAAACAAAGTCATTTTAATACATTTATAGTGTAAATACATGTCACATTCATGCAATTGTTTTCTTGCATAAATTGTTACACACAGCATTACAAATAAAACAAAGCTGAAAAACCTGTTCAGAGTCAACAGTAAAGCCTTTCTGCTAAAAAGGGAATTACTGAGCAGAGAGGTTAATTTCCCATAGCAACCTATGCTTGCCCTTTGGAAGAGATTAGAACAGTCGGTTAAAGTGAACAACTGGGTGTAAAAGAACAGAGGTTTTCCTTCATTACAAGAACACACAATACAGTTTTACGCTTCTTCAACAACACATGAAACATCTGTAGCTATAGCCTGACCATGCTGGTAGGCTAACCCTTTCTTCAATTTTTGGTTTAAAATGTTTTAATTTGGTCTCCTTTATTTCTTATTTTCCTTCACAGTTTGCAGAGATATAACAGGTACTAATTTACATTTAGCTCCAGGAAGCGAAAAGCCCACTATACTTCAAATACTATTTGTAATAAAGTAAGATTTCAAGACCATAATCAAGATAAGGACCCTACTGGATATGGTATGTAGCTTGCATTACCACAAAAATCACCACCACAAGCAAACCAAAAAACCCTACTACCAGTGCACTGTTTTACTGGTAGCCTAGACTGTATAAGAATATTACAATATTACTTTGAAAAACATATCATGAAAAACTCCAAGGTTACTTTTGTTCAAATTGGTTTCTCAAATGCAGTACTTACATCATCAACTAATACCTCCAACTCATACTCATGAATTCCTCCTCCACCATAAACAGAAAATCCTACTACAACTATGCCAGGTTTGTCGACAGAGAAACATATTGCATCAGGGGATCCATTCCCAGTATTCCAGCTTCTTCCCTGACTTGTTTTAGTGAATCGGTTTGGAGTGGATTTCACAGAATGGAGGGAGTTCAGCCCATCAACCTGTAGAAAGTTAAATACAAGCACCAGAAAATGTTAACTGCTAAATGTTTGACAACTTTAATAAAGCAAAGTCAAGTGAATTAAATTACCAGATTTTCAACTGGGTAAATTTTAAAAGTCAACTGATAAAACATAGCATATGCCACTACTGGGGCTTCTATTCAATATCAACTAAAAAGAAAAAAGAAAATATAATTTCTGGTAATTGGGAATTAACTAGGAATAATTAGGAATCTGCTTCCTAATTTTTTCAAGTATTTAGATATACATTTTATAGGACAAAATAGCACAAAATATAGCTTAAATGTGCTTCAAGAAGAGTTAGGTATTTCTGCCTTAGGTAAGGTCAAGATTAAGAGAGGACAGATACAGATCTTACATAATAATAAAAACTTCTTTAATCAAGATGTTATCAAAAGCTCGGTTCTGTGAAAAACATCTGCTGATAATCCAGAGACAGTGACATCCCTTTAATAAAATCAGTTTCCATCATTTAATGACATTATAGCCTCATTAAAGGGAACTTCTGTGCGTGATTATGAATCTCTGGATTTTAAGAACTTGAACTCAGTACCGCTCTCAATTTCAAATACAAAGCAAATAAACTGGAAAAAGTCTAATGATATAGACAAATATAATACACATATTATATAATATTGAATATATAAAGGAAGATATGTGTAAGGAGTACCTTACATATAAAGGAGGACGATACAATGCATAAAACAGAACACATTATAAATTCTGACCCATAATCAAAAGCAGATAGGATTAGAACACACAAAACACCCATGATACCATGAGAGGCACAGAGATGCTCAGGTATGTGGCACTGCCTCCAGTGAGCGCCGAACAAATATTTTGAGTGTATACGTGCAGAGGCATGCATGCAAAAAGAGAAGCACTCAAAAGAAAAATTGCCATTTTGTAAACAATTTGCAGTATTCTGCAGCCATAATGAAGTAGCTAATTATCAACAGTACTTCCTTAATACAGAGAATACATGCTTTTAAATTTATGTTAAACATCTGAAAGCTACTGAGAACTGAGAATTCCAGTATCTGTGAAAGATCTGCAGATCTATGTAATTCCTGCCACAGCCTGTATCACATTCATAATATACTTGTCCACATTCATAATATACTTGTCCTGAAAGACTTCTAGTAATGATTTTACAGAAGCTTTACCTCAGATCCTAATGCCGATGCCGTAAGCTCACTCACAATACTAGCAAGCAACCCACAAGTATTAGAAACCAGATGTGAAGAGAAAAGTTCGTTTTCTCTTCTAAGGCTATTCCGTACTGGTAAAACAACAATGACCAACATCTTTTCCAGCACTTCCCGAAAGCTTGTCATCCCTGAAACATTTTCTTCACTCTGCATTATGAAGAGAAAAAATGACAAATGACATTGTTCTTACTTTAAAAAAACCCACATTAATTTTCACATATTATATGCATTAGGTAATTGAAAAATCCATGACTTCTTAAAAATAAGAAATGTCTTGAGGGTAAGGAAAAAAAATTTAAAATTCTCAAAACTATCACACTATGTAATCCTTTGTCAAAAAACTGATTAATATTCCAATTTCCAGAATGAGGTGGTGTTGACTTTATTTATTGTACTGGAAAGATATATAGGTGTCCTTCTCAGGAAAGAGCTTCTCTTATAGTACGGCAAGGAGGGCTATCTATAAAGCATACGTTAGAATACAACAGATATATAGGTACCTATGGAACTCCTCATATCATTGTCTTAAACTCAGAAGCTTTTTGGCTTTGATGTTGGTGAAGAGAATCTTCTGTGCAAACAGGTACGATAAAACCAGTGGTGGGATGGTTATAAAAACAGTTGTTACTTTACTGAATGAAGACTGTGAAACAAATCTAAGCTTAGGCATCTACTGTGTCTTCTACCTAGCAGTGACATCCACTGTTTTTCAAAACAGTTATCCATACTGAAAGTCATTCCCAATAAGGACAAATAAAATTAGCTCTACTGATAGAAATCAAAGGTTTGTCCTTCTCACCATTTTGTCTCCCAAAAATATCCAAGTAGCGAACCGATAGGGAAGACAATCAGGTCAAGCAAACCTGTCCAGATACCCACAAAGAACTCTTTCTATCTTTAGCAGTTAAGAAGCAGCTCTACCCAAGACAGAAATACTACCTTTGCATTTAATAGCTTTTGGTGATTTTTTTTTTTCTTCATTAAACTGTGCAGGTGCTTTCTAAGCCTGTGAAAGCTTTTAGCATAATGATGGCCTACAGGACTATGTTCCACAGTTTAACTGTGTATTTTATGAAGAACAGCAATCTTTTGAACTTACCTTTTGTTAAGGTCTCTGGTTGCTCAAAACTTTTGGTATTGGAAGACTCAACAATTATCCTTTATTTACCTTTCATGCATCGTTCAGAATTTCATAAGATCTTACCCCTTTTGTCTTTTAAAGTGAAGAATATTATTTAGTAATCCCATCTCTTTGATATCATATTTACCCTTTTCATTCCTGTAAAACTATTCTGGAATAACAGAACTGCAGAAATACAGCATTCGAGAGCCCTTGATTAGGAAATTGTTCAATAACCTTTGATAGAACTACATGAACTGGGCTTCCCTTCCCTTGTCCACCTGCTTGTTGACTCCTTTAAAAACTCCAGCCTGAGACATGACTTTTTATTACCAAAGCTGTGTTAGCTCTTCCTCAAAACACTGAATCTATTCACATGTTCATTCTTGAGATCACATGAAAAAGCTGAAAAACTGTTGCAGAAAACACTACGCAACAGAAGACAACTCTAAACTGTATTTCTGCCAATTTAATATTCTGGAATAAATAAGAATAATTTTTGCTCAGACATTCTCCAAACAAGAAATAATTGGAATATTTCAGACTGAAAGATGAAAATTGGATAAAATAATAAGTTTCTGAAACAAGCCTTTTAGAAAGAAAACAGTCAGGCAAATTCAGCTACATCCTTATAAAGCTAAAACTTCAACTTACATAACTGTTTTTTGTTGCAAAGTAAAACAAGTTGTTAAATTTTTAGAATATATCCTAACCTGACTAAGTTTTTCCATGTGTGCAACCAGAAGAGGAAAACGATGGGCCAGAGCAGAGTCATTCTCGGTGCTGACTTGTTTGACCATTGATCGCAGCAACGCCTCTCCATCATAAGCAATGGGAAAGATAGAGGTCAGTTTTACTGAAGTATGGCAGAGAGCAGACATAACAGCTGCAAGAAGCCGGCTACTGGAGGTTTTGAAGTTTGCTTCCTGGATGTCCTAAAAACATAAAAAGAAATCAATAGAATGGCACCATTGCATTCAAAGTAAACGAGGGAGAAACTACTTTTGAAAGGAACTTTCCAGTTTTATAGTAATTATAAAAATAATTTAGATAATTTCATATACTGTTAGCTTTCCTGTGAATTTTACATTATCTTCTCTCATGAGCTTCCATTTAGATCTTTCAAATAGGAGTAATTAAAATTTGTTGGTTGACATGTTTTAAAATAATAAACCCATTTAAAATTACTTTTGAAATTATGGCACCCTTTGAAGAGAAAGCACGTATTATAATTAATCAAACAATTTAAATAGAATAATATATTAAAGAACTTATTCTTGCTCGAATTTTTATATGCTAAATGAATTTTCATGCAAAGAAGCAAATTGCTTACATCTCACTACAATCAATGCAAGCCAGCAACTACACTGTTTAGATGTGGGATGCTCATTCACAATAAGCAAGATACTTAGAAGAAAGTTTTTGATTACAGAATAATATTGTCAGCTTCTCATGTACTTTGCTGGATCAGAGCACTGTTGTAACATTTGATAATGAGAAATTACTCAAGTATGATTATAAAAAATGCCACATGTATGCTCCTAAGCAACGTGCAGCAAGAGTAATCACATATAAGGCATGGCCTCAACACTGAAAAAGCAGGTGCTGACAGTTATCAGCACCACAAATTTTCTTCACTCTCCCAGAGAGAATCTTACTGCTAAGGGAGACAGAAGTTCCAAGGCTCTTGTTGAGCTTGGACACTTTAAAAAAAAAAAAAAAAAAAAAACACCACCCCCACCCCACCCCCAATTATTAAAAAAACCAAACCACAGCAGAATTCAAGTTGCAAACCGGGATAAACACAAAAAAGGAATAAAGGTTTTAAATTCGGCTTGGCTGCTCTTTGAGCAAAAGGGCAAGCTAAGTTGTAATATTTACTTCTGCCATTTTAATGTACCTGATCCAAACAATTCAGCAAGTCACAAAGACATGCCCACTGGAGAGCCGGTGTTGGATAAAATGAATGAAAGCAAGCA
>NW_008825547.1:216746-265556 GCF_000699105.1 Pygoscelis adeliae
AAAGAACAGCTTCTAAAAGACTCAGGGGCTGACTGAGATACCCTTGTGGATCATTGTCTAACTTCACCATGCAATGATCAACTCCTTCAGATAAAATTTTTCTCAGCAAGGTCCTAGTTTTTCCAATGCAATCTGCTAGTTTGCTGGTTTCTTCTACAACTGCCTTAGCTGTAGCTAGAGGGTAACACAAAGAGGAACATTAAATACACAATAAATGAAACATTTTCATATAAAAATGCACATTTTACACATAAATAGAACTACTAGAATTTAGCAACATTGCTGAATCCACATTCAGAGAAGTTACTTTCAAAATTAAAAAAGTGAAGGGTGTTAAACTACTCTGAAGAAACCTGAACATCAGAAACTTCCAATTTTCCGGTCTTTCATAATATATGCTGCATTTTAATATGAGTGTTGTTAAACAACAGGCATGAAAAACAGATACTGTCTTTCAAATTTAAACTGTGCTCACCACCCAAGCAGCTACTATGTAAAGAAATGGGAAAAAAGAAGATACAAAATAGTCCAAAAGAACTCAACTGTAAAGCCAAACAACAAATTAACTTTAAAATAGACATGAGTTACAGTGTAAACGTGTGGTGTTGGATGCTTGGTTGTGCAGATTGTTGCAAATATCCCATGTCTGACAGTAAGTCTCTTAATTGCTCCAATAAACCCACCTCTATAAGCAATTTCATCTTACAGCATACCCTACATGAATACTTAGATCAAGTTTTCAGTGTCCTGTAGATTATTATTTGCTGATAAATATGAAACAAGTGAATGAAAAGGAATACCTGATATTGGATATATTTCACAGGTGTAGACCCTCAGCAACCTCAGGCAGCAAGTGCCCACAAAACGCAACCTTTCTAAATCCAAAAGAGTAGCAGTGTATTGGAATCCTTTAAGTCCACGAAGTTCTTCAACTCCTAGGACCAGTGTTGTCCAGCTCCAGTGAAGAATGCTCAATAAAGATTCAAAGCACTCCTATTTCAGGGTACGAAGGACACAGAAGACAGATTTTGTGTTAAAAACAAAAGTGAACTTTCAGCATCAGAGTAAGATGAAAAGCAAATAGCATCTATATCCATATTTATTATGAAAACATATTTATGTCTACACATATCTACCATACATCACACATCTTATTTGCTTGAGAATAAAAAAGAGCACTGAGAATGTAGGGAATATGTCACTAATATGCTAAAAGCAATTTATAACATGTTATAATATTACATGTGGAAGACTCAGTTATTTAAGAACTAACAACTGTTTGAATTCACCTGTAATACAGATTTTTCAGTAAATTTTACTTGCTACGCCTGCATATGAATAGTGTAATACCTACTTTTAACAGAATACATTCTTGTCACAACAGTAAAGACTTTTCAGGTCTGTCTTTGCTTTGTTTTTAAACAGTTATGATCTGCAGGATCATGGGAACTATATCACATTTACAGTACTTTAAAGTTCGACAGAAGCACATGATAGCCCACAAGAGATTTGAAGATTTAAAAAGTTTCGTTTGTCCAAAATTTTTTTTCTACTATTATTAAATGTGGTTGGTAGTTTAATAAAATTGTACCTCAGAAGGCAAACAATAAATATTTGGTATTGAATACCTCCAAGCTGCAGGTATACCTTCAAGCTACAACAATCAAGCTGATTGTTCAAAGTTAGTTATAAAATGCCTAATGCTCCAGAAAGCCAAAACTCTCCTCTTATCCCAATTCAGATCTCTGGTGAGGGATAACAGCAGCAAGATAATGAAGAGGGAGGATACAATGCAAAGTATTAAAAGCCATAGAAGTTCATAGCTTAATGCAAATATTTTTAAGCAAACATATATTAAGAGTAGCTATTAACATTTTGATAATATGACTATTAAAAATGCAAATCATGTAGATAATACATTTCTAGAAGAAACCTCAACAAGAGAAAATCATCCTGATCATTACAGAATACTGAAGAAATGGAGAATACATAAATGAAGGAAAGCAAGCTGGTTAAGAAAACTGGACTGTGAGAGTCCATGTGGAGGCAGTAACTTCACTGTAACTATCAGCTGAGAATACTGACAGTACATGTAATACAGTATAAAACATAAACCAGGATGGAACTGAAAATCAAGTAATGATTGCTTGCAACAGATAAGGAAAGGACTGTGCGTCAAAAACATGAAGACGGAATTGGTCTTATCCTGCATTATAATATTGCATTTCAACTTAATGCAGTATTCCTCAAAATTTGACTAACCACCAGCTGTAGATGAAGAACTGCAGACTATCTTCTATTAATAGTTGCAGTTCACTGTTCCTTTTAACACTCCTTACCTCAGCTTAGCAAAGCTTAATTAAAATGCTATCTGATCCTCAATGTATATTGGAATGCATCCAAGAGGAAGATGAATCTCACCAGTGACTAATTAATGACAGTAATTTAAAAGCCATGGAAGACAGCATATAGTAAAGCTCCCTCAAAACTCTAAAAACCCTGCTAATATTAATTTCTTAGCAGGGAGTAAGTCTTGTACATTGAATATAACCTGTAAGTACGAACTCAACCCCACACCCCCCAAAAACCCCTCAAAACTAAGTAGCTTACACATGAAAAGTAAACTAAACTTGTAAACAAATACATTTCTAGGCTCTCATCCTCAGGTCGATACCAAGCTTAGCTTAGGTTTAAGTTTACATCTGAAATCTTCAGAAAAAGTAGAAAAAAATAGTGTTCTATATACCAGTGTACTTAACTTCTGCTTGATAAAGCAGATAGAAAAAATCATTAGTTATTTCCACACATACATGTTTCAGTTTTCTATGTATGAATGAACTTGTAGGAAATACAGATGATCCTTGATAACACTCACCACTGAGACAGTTCTGGCAAAAGATCTCTTTAAAATATGCACAGGTTCACTGGTTTGCTGTTTTCCTTTGGACGCACTGCCATCACTTGTTGGCAGCCTGGAAGAACAATTTAAGAACTGACTTGAAATCTGTACCAAGTGTTTACTGCTTACATTGTTCAAGTGGAATGAAAGTGGGGAAAAAAGTTTAAGTTAATTATCCAAAAAATGTTCAATTTCAGCATAACTTCCTCCAGTTCCTAATCCTTCTAGACCAGCAATCAAGTATCTTGAATTCTGTTCAACTGGCAGAATTCTGACGATAATAAAGTCGAGATCTAATTATATATGAAATTATTACAAGTATTTACTGTATTTCTTCAGGTGACATTTTTAAGACTAGAAACGTTATTCCTTAAAGAACAATAGCTTTGTGGAGGTAAAATATATGTGGAGGTAAAAAATACAGGCAGCACCTGTTACTGCAGCACCTTTCCTTTTGTGCCACTCATGGCTCTTCAGCCATATCCTTCCTTCAAAGGCCCCAAGGCTTGTTTGTCTTTGGCTACAGCCATCTCTCCATAGAAATCACCCAAATGATTCATAGGTTATGCCAGGACTTTATGTGCATCAGTCAAAATGAAACCTTCCTCTGGAGACATGGGGGTCTATGGACACAAAGCTTACCTGCAAAAGTGAGCTGTTCTGATAAGGGACCCTGAAAAGGACATGCTTAGAAAGGACATAGCAAGAGAACTGGTATGAAGAAATTCCAAGTTTCAGAATAAATGTGGGGGTAGGGGGAAATATATATACACACACACACATAAAATACAAAAATTAGGTCTTGTGTATATCTGAGGAAATCTGAAAAAAGATATTAGCAACACAGTGAAAGAGTCCTTGCTTTTTAAAACAGAGTTACATAACATTTATCATGGGAATAATAAATTTATGGTAAATTATTGCCAACCCAGAAACGAATTGTGCTTTGTTTGGGGTTTTTTTCATTAAAATCATCTGTTTGATAGTATACTGCTCCTAAACTGAGGCCCACTAAATAGAATACTTCCCAAAAAAATGAAGCATGTTAGATGAAATCATGAGGCTCTACAGAACTAAATGAAAGTCTCAGAACATAATATATGAAGAATGACCCTCAAAAAAACCAAAACAACCGCAAAGAAATAAATGTTGGTATAATGGATTTATTACTTTTCTCAAAGACACTAAGTTTTCCCTAAATTTTTCAGATACTGATTTCCTTAGCTTAATACAATAATAATTTCATTAAACATATGCTTACTTCATCAGAGCCTCTGTTTAAAAAACACGTCAATAAATTGTTCTAAATAGAGGTCAAAATATTACCTGTACAGTAACTGCGGGATCTGCCCTGCATTAACATCTGTGCCATTATTTGATTTCTTGGAACTTTTAAACTGAAATACAACACTGAAAGAGAAATAATCCAATTATTATTCAAGCAATATTAGAACTCTTCTTTTACATTAAAAAAAATATAGAAAAAAAATATACCCATCATCTGTAGTAATAGAGGCCTGTCCATGAGATCCACAATCACTGCTAGGTCCTGACACTCTTGCCCAGGCTACATACCACCAGCCAGCTTGTAGGAGTACTGGTTCATCAAACATCATTGCATACTTCTCTCTGGGAGAAGTAAATTTTGAAAAAGATATATGTGAATTAGTTTTCAGATTAATCTTTAATGAATTACACCCTGCTTATAAAAGAAAATTGAAAAGTAATGAAATTAAGTTATTAATCTCAAGTATCAATTTATATTCAACATTTAAAAAATATTTTGTTGAAAAACTGTAGTAATAAAAAAAAGTAATTCAGAAGGACCTATAAATGCCTAAGTCTAGCTTGATCTTGCATTTTGAAACAATCAGATATCAAATGCCAAATAGAGTAAGAAGAGATTAAGTTAAATTAACACACACAAACGCAATTACATTTAATACATAATACTGCAAGTAAAGTATTACTTATATTCTTTTATTTCAGAAAATTCTGGGTAATTTTTTGGAAATGACAAAAGCTTATACATAAATTCTTAGGAATTACACGTGAATATTTAAGAAAGTAATAGAATATATATTTAGGGGTATTGATACATAAGGATTAAACCTAAAAGAGTTAGTCATGAATGATTTGAATGTTAAATTATTTTATAACAGGGAATGAAAAAACAGTTAAAACATGGCTAACCCCACCCATATGCACAAAATCTTTCAAGTAGTAACTGCTTGTATTCTAATGAGCTGAAGCACAATAAACTTTCTTTTGGTTATGATAATTTAATATTGCAGTAAGTTTAATGATGAGTTGTTCAATGCAAATACCCATTTGTGCTTCAAAACATCCTTTTAATAGAAGTATTCAAAAAAGCTGTTGCAATGTTTTGTTTGTCTTGTCTTCTCGTCACAGGAATATGGGATTTGACTTTGATTTATACAAGAGCAAGTATGAGATGATTTTCCCTTCTTTTAATGTAGTACCATAATGGCTTGGTGAGGTATTTGGTGTTTTACTACTTTACCCAACACACTTTGTTTGAGTGTTTTACATCACTTGCTACAAACTTCTAATGATGTAGATCATCTTTGTTGATATTTAAAGTGATTTTAAAATGTGTATGAAGAAAGTAAAAATAAAGATCAAGAAGTAGATAGAAGTAGGTAAGGAAAACATCTTACCTAGCAGCACAATCATATGCTAAGACATCTGTTTCAGCAAGAAGATCTCCATCAGTCTCATGGTCTCCCCCATCTGGACCCAATTCAAACAACTGGTGGAGTAAGAAAAAAAG
Organism: Pygoscelis adeliae; assembly: GCF_000699105.1. Classification (NCBI taxonomy): domain Eukaryota; kingdom Metazoa; phylum Chordata; class Aves; order Sphenisciformes; family Spheniscidae; genus Pygoscelis; species Pygoscelis adeliae. Next base: position 222,440 of record NW_008825547.1, read on the forward strand.
GTAAAAATGCGTCTTAGCTGTTAGAAACCTCATAATACCACTTTTTCCTGTATGGCATTCTGGAAACTGTCTACTACTGTTCTTTCCCCTTCCCAAAAGTAATCGCTAGTTACTGTCACTGACAGGCAAATTCCCACCTGGAAGTCAGGATTTTGTAATGTCATTAACTTTTAGAAAATAGCAATTGACACTGACCTCCCAGCCTTATGCCCAGGTATATTCTTACGCAGAGAAACTCCCTAAATCTTGCAGGCAAGTCAAATGCAAAGCATCTAAAAAAGGCAAAGTTGGGCAGAAAGCGCAGGCTTTCCATCATAGATTTAAATGCACTGAAGATATACTCAACTTCTCTGGAAAGGGACAGCCTGACTGTTTAGCAGAGCTAGTCAATAGTGTCATAAATGGTTGGCGACTAGGACAGAAGATGATACCTTTTTCAAAAGAACTTGGGTTTCTTACTCAGTCAAAAATCACTTCTACTGTTTGATCAGTTTGAAAAAGAACTACAATACATGTCTATGACTTCTCTTGCAAACGCCTATTTAATACACAGTTCATCTGTGGTAGGACTGGCAAATCTAATCTTGGCTATAAGCTAATCCTAGACAACCAGAAACAAATTGAAAAAATAATACTTGAGTGCTTTCATAGGGTTACGACCTTTAGTATTTAAACATTAGTCATGCTTTTTTTTTGGTTAAGTTTCTTGGCTTTCCTTAACCATTTGCAATTCACAGTCATTGTGTTAAACTAGAATAAAGTACAACTACTTATTTTGGATCTCCTGTTGTCTTATGCAAATGTTATTGCTAAGCATATGCCATCCACTTCCCTAAAACAAACCTTAATACCTATTCATCTGAAAACAGAAAAAGAAAATTCAATAACCCAGTAAATGACAAGTAACAACAATAATATATTCCGAATATACACATCTAATATAAGTCTCGGACACAGATTAGATCCTTCCTTTACAACGTGTTTTGGGAAATTTCTGAAATCCTTATTAAATGCAGGAACAGAAGCTACTTATCAGAAACCAGAGCTCTGTCATCAAACTGTGTGTTTATGTGAGCTTTTTAATCCAAAGCCAGGTTTATTTATTTATTTAAAATCAGCACACATGCTCCAGCCCTAATCATCCTCACTTTTGGCACAAAGCAGAGTTAAGTATGTTTGGTGTCCTTTACTCTCGGTTGAAGAATCCCAGCTGAGAAGGTATCCAGAGAGCAGTCTGAGAAAGAAGTGGCAGGGACAGTGGGAAGCAATGGCTCAGCTGGTACCAAAGGAATTCCAGCTACTGATAAGCGCTCTTTTTCTGTTTTTGAGAAGCAGTCCTTCACGTATTCTGACAGAGGATGTGATTCTAACTTGAAGCCCACAACACCAATTTTCTGCAGGTGGACTTCTGAGCTTCGTGCAAATAGATCACAGAACCGTTCTACCCACTGTCATATCTGCTCAAGACACCTGTAAGATGGCATAACTTAAATAACTTCCAAAGCTGTGCTTTGAAGCACGGTATGTTGCATATGGCCAGTTTTTACATTAACACAGTGGCATTATTTTTTGTTTTGGTAGGCTTTTTAGACTACAAAAGGAAATCATTCTCACCTTTAATGAAGGTAAAAATGGGCCAATTCTTAGCAATTAAGAACAATAATTCTCAGATCTCTACTCCACCCGCATAATTACCTGCATAAGGTTCATTACTTCTCACTGAGAAGCCGCCTTCTAGTTCTATTACTAATGCTTTTAATATCCAGTAAACTATTCATTCATCAAGAAATAAAATTAATCATTGTTTTCGGTGGCATTTCTAAACTTCTGATTTTGAAACATAATATTGTTTACAACAAAATGAAAAAAACTTACCTTTATTTTAGCAGTGTATTCACCCCTACCTCCAAAAAGACCAAGACCACCTAACAAAATATCTGTATCAGCACAGAAACGGATAGCTTCTACTGAGTGGGCTGAATAACCCCAGCCTCCTCCATGACCTGCAGAAAAAACCCAACAAAAATAGAGTTAATCTATCTTAGCCTTTTATTCCACAAACCTGATCAGCTTGTGCTATAAAATTTTACTGTGTACATACTTTCAAATCTGTTAACAACACTATAGTCTTCTTTAGAATAAACTTTCATTACTGCTTGAGTCTCTTCTTCTGTATTTGCTACGCCCATTTTTAAGTCCTGCATAGCAGCCAAAGTATCAAGACAACCTAAAAGAAAGTAAAACAAAGAACAACTCAAAATTTCTTACTGTTGATTATAATCAGTGAAATGGAAATGAATACTAGTTAAAAAGGTGTTTTGTCCCTAAACCACATATAAGCTACCAAATATCATTATAGCTTTGATTAGGTCAGGGGTCACTGCTGTATAATCTCAAGGTTCACTACTGAAGATCGATTTAATTTAATTTATTTTCCAGAATAACTAAGAAATGTGATTAAATCTACTTTGCAACTTTTCCCATGGTAAATACATTGCCAGCAACACCTTCATTATTTTTTTTCCTTTTTACATTTCCCTTATTACCAAAAAAGAATTGAAGTAGTAACTGAATTATGGGCAGATTTGAGAGCCTTCATAAAAGGCGTTTTGTTTCATACACGTGGGTACCTAACATGCCTTACTCTGACTCAGACACAAAAAAGTACTGTTCAAGTTAAAACTTATCACATCTCTAACACACAATGAAGGGAGCAGGACAAGGAACTAATCACTCTTCATAATCAGTGAGCAAGTGAGCTAAAGTAACTTCCAAAGCTGTGCTTTGAAGCACGGTATGTTGCATATGGCCAGTTTATACATTAACACAGTGGCATTATTTTTTGTTTTGGTAGGCTTTTTAGACTACAAAAGGAAATCATATTACTCTTAGTGCCCCATTATACGAAACTGCAAAGAGTAAGTTCTAATTTTAGATATTGTGTTTACTTTAAAATAAAAATAGCTTATTTAATAGCACTTTTTTCCTGTCTTTTGGAGACTCCAGGTTAACTTAATAGTACTGACTTTATTCTGCAGACTGTCCAAAAATATCACCTAGTCTCTTACTTTATTCTGCTGACCTCTAGTAGCAGGTTCCATCAGAACTCTAAAATCCTCTAGCACCATTAAGATGGCAGAAGATAACTTTTGATTAAAATTAATGCATATCAGCCAGATCATAAGTGTTAAGAGCAATGGTGAAAGATTACAAAGTAAAATTTTAACTCAAAAAAGTCAGAAAGCTGTTAGATTACAATTCATGTATACATTAAGTAATGTTTCTTTATTTCATCTAAGCTTCTGACTCATCAACTATAAATGTATACCTAGAATGTGCAAAGCTGCATGAGATCTGGTGGTTAGAGCTTTGGAACCTGTTGGTAGAGCAAGTTCTGGACTCAAAATACTACACCGGGATTGCATGTCTGGAGCTGAGGGAAGTCTGGAATCGGCAACTACTGCATTGTAACTCCACAGTTCCCTAGCATTTGGTCGAAACCTAGAGCAAGACAAAACAGAGTAAAAAAACCTTTCACCTATTAAAAAAATACAAAAATCTAACTCATAATTAAATTTTATAAGCTATTTAACGTAAAATGTAGATCTGCTAGTACAAACTCTTAAAATTGAACATCATGACACCAAATACGTATAAACTTTACTAGCTTAACACACTAGCAAGTGGAAAGACACAAAAACATTCTTATTGTACTTCAAGTCAAACAGGCATATTATGGGTTTAAAAATTTCAGAAAATGTTAAGACACTTTTCAAAGCTAATAAATATTAAAACAGTATAATCTATTAAGAAGCATGAAGTAACTAGCAAAGTATTAGATATAATGGCAGATGTGCTCAAAAATGATAAAGATGCCAAGTGAAAGTAAAAGGGTTACTCACCTTCAAATAAGAGTAAAGAGATCTTGAGAAATCCAACATATTTTGTTTGGGCTTTTATAAACAGATAACATCACCTTATGAGCATTTAAGGGTTTATAGAAAAGGGCAGCATAAACAAGGGAATACAAAGACTTTCTATACTATAGATTAACATGGAGAAAAAGAAAATTAAAAAAAAAAAGTCGTCTTTGATATCACTATGTAAAAGGAAGAAACAGTTAGAAGACATTGGCCTATGGGAGTGTTCTGAATAAGCACAAAAGGAATTTTCACTTGGTACACTGTTCCAAAAATCCAAATGGGGCTAAGATGATCTAACTAACGGAGAAAGAAATAGTTTTAACTAAAAAATTATAAGAAATCATACGTATTCAGAATTTCAATGAGTTAGCAATGTGCGAGTTTATACACACACACATATACATGTGAAATTATTTAACCACTTGAATTTCACTACTAACTGAAAAAGTCACAAAGCTGTGAAGAAAAACTTTAAAATCCATGTAATCAAGAATGTTGTCTCTCTGTACAGAGAAGGTGCTCCCTTCGTTTAAATAGGCATGAATAAAAATGCCCAGGAATAATAATTAATATACCAAATATTTCACTACTAATAGGCATATTCATTAACATGTCTCTTCTTTAGACTGCTTTAATATTTTCTATTAAACAAGAATGGGATATAACACAGAAATAAATCTCCACAGACTCCAAGAATCCATTCTTCAGTTAAGCATTTAAGCTCTAGATTTAGTTCTACAGTCCCCAGAATTCATCATGGGGATGTGCATGATGCAGGACTGCAGCCATCCAAGGAACTTCAGAGGTCATAAAGGAACATGCCTAGCAAATACGCATGCTTCAATGGTAAGTGGCTATTAAGTTCCCAAATCTCAATTTTGGATGAAGACATCCAAAGTAGGATGCAAGCAGCCTATGGACACAATGGTCTTTTAAAGATATGATCCTACATGATACTATCTTTTCCAGATGAATGCAGACTAGTTGGTTCCCTGTTTTATTCTAACTGTGATTACTCTTGTTTTGCCTAAGTCTTCAAACAGTTTAAACATCGTCCATCACTTGCACTCAGATGATAGTTCTCCAAATTTCTCTTCCAAATCCTGGCTAACATAGCTTTTAAATCATTATAGAAGAATTGGATGTTATGATTCTGTTTTGGAACAAGGGCTTATGATCTACACCTGCTCAAAGACTCCACTGAAACAACCATCCCCAAAGACTGTGAAATAAATACAACTGTAATTTCAATGTCTATGCCATCTAAATAAGTATCTTTATTTTGTCCTCTCAAAATGTCAGAACTGAGAAGAGTATCATTACTCCACCCCTTCTCCTATTCAAGTCTTAATCACTAATGCCTGAGAGAAGGATGAAGATTTAAAACACAAGGTTGTGGAAGCTGGGTATGGCAAGAAAATGAAAATATTCAGTAAAGTGTTAAGTAGATGAAAGAAAGTAAGGGAAAAATAAAAAGAATAAATAAGCAGAATAGATTGGGGTCCCCCAAACACCACGAGACTGGAATGAGAATGATGCAAAAAAGAAAAGAAATAAAAAAACATTCGGGCAAGAGAAGTTGTTTGTTTTGGGCTTACTTGAACAAATAATGCAAAAAATGCGAAAAAAGACACATGGAAGACTAAAAATTGTTTTTCATTTACTAGGGAAATGAGCATAATCAAATCTCTAGCCTCCCAAAATATTTTAAAAAGGATTTCTATGCTATGACTGTAATAGCTATAATCCGCACTTGCCTCCAAATAACATCATAGACAGGATCCAGACACACACCAGAACCTTGAAGGTCTTCCTGCTCAGAATCATTGAATGTTTTGCAACTGCCATCTACTTTGTTTATCAGAAGACATTTAAAAGGAGGGGGTTCTGATATTGAAGCTGGTACCAAACCTAGATCAGGGAGCAAAAAGAGCAGAAAAACATGAAGACTCCACTCATTACATGGCATTTTCTATGCATGAAGCATTAATGTAGTAGGGAAGAATAGATATACTGCTACAGCAAAAAATAAACCGTAGTAAGATTTAAGGGCAAGAAAAGTTTAGACTTTTACATTCCTGTTTTTAATAAAATTACATTTCTAAAGGAGCTAGGATCACCGTGTGCAGTAAAACTAAAAAGTCAAAATATTTTAATTCCCTCCATTCACATTTTTGACCTGTTGCTCCTCTATTGTTCACGTGACCGAAGCTATTTTTGTTCCAATACTTCCATAAGCATTTAAAATATTCTAGAAGAGTTCTTGCCTATTATATGCCTGCTTGCAAATATCTCTGATGTAGCAAGCACATGAGAATTAATGAGAGCTTCATCAATCCGGAGAAAAGTCTGGTCTCCACTCGCTCCAATCCATGTTGCTTTGCGTCCATATTTAGAGCCTATATTAGGCATAGGTGCTGGTTTTGCATTCCAGTAGGGCATATCCAGAATTGGTCTACCAAGCTGACCTTTCTATAGAGAGAGTACGCAAGAATTAGTAAGTAACAGTAAGTCTCAAAGATGAACATGTTACTTTGATAGTTTCAACATACAAAATTAGTAATCTGGAAGAGATAGCTTACCACAAAATTACCTTCAAAAAGCAACGGCTGCTCTAAGTGAAGCGTTACACATTTAAATACAAGAAACAACTTATTGACAGATATTGTCCTCCCCATTCAGTTAGTTTTTTGAGTGAACTTTTTTTTTTTTTAAATGCAACTCAAACTCTCCATGACAGATAACCCTCCTTTCCATCTTCAGAATCAGGTATAAAAGCATTTATTCTCCTTCAATACTCAATGTCCTAATAACTTCAGTGCTAAACAAGGAATGAATTAATAGGAGAAAAAAAATAGTAAATCTACATTCAGATTCAGACAGTCTAAATTCCACTCAATTCTGAACTTACATGGACTCTAAGTCTTACAGAGCAAATACTCTTAAAAGTACCTAGAAATTGATTAGCACATGAAACTTGAGCTAAAAAGAGCATAAAGTGCCTAAGCAAGCACCTCTGCATATGCTCACTAACATCCTGACCTGGAGATCTAAGGCCTTATCTCCTATGTACTAGTTACTGAGAGATGGACCAACAGTTCCTACGCTGTACCTAAGTATGTAGTAAGAACTGCTGCAATATACCTGTTCAGACTCCATCTACCTCACTCAGGCAAAGGAAATTCATTGCAGGCTAATGAAATCAAGGTAACTTTTTATTCAAAATTGTAAGAAGAAGAAGAAACATGCATATACAGCAAATACCCTTAGTCCAGCATGTTACTCATCTCTCTTTCTACATAACACTGTATGCAATTAAACTTAGCGAAGACATTTTCAAGAAACATGCTTGCTTTTGAGCTTGTCTTGACTTTATGAGGCTTTCAACAAACTTTCAAGCATTACAATATTAACACCAGACACACAGAACAGGCAGTCTAAATATGGTCAAAATTTATTTTTTCTTTTAGAAAAAGAAAAAACCCTCCGTCAACAGACAGGCTTTTAAACCCTATTTCTGAAAGTGAATTTGGTTTTTTAGGGGCTAAGTTTCACTGCAAGTCAACAAAGCTTAAACTTTTGTGTGTCCAAGTCACTTTTGACAAAAACACGGACACCAAAGCTCTTACTTAAAGTTTGAAAAACAACAAAATATTACCTAATGTAAGAGCCATCTTGTGGCACACTTAATTCAAAACATGATTTTCCAATTCTAAAATTTCAGTCTTCACCTTTTTTTTTTTTTTTTAAAAGACAGATTTCAAAAGGTGCAATTTCTCTTCTGTTGTGTTTGGCAGTACATAGTTTTCAAAGCATATAAAAATAGCTCAATACCTATACTCTAGCTTTTGCCAAAAGACCGTTAGTGAGAAAGCATGAACAAAAGACGACTCTGGAGAGATTGCAGTGAGGGGTATTTGCAAAGACAATGAGGTACAAAGGCCTCAAGTCAGGACGAAGGGGAACTAAACGATGTTGAAGTGCTTATTCAGTGAATATAAGAATGGATTCTACACGGACATAGGAGAATATATGCCATGCAGATATGAAATAAGAGTACCAGAGTTATGCTGTGTTATACTGAGCAATAAACTCCCCTCAAGTGTAAGCATAACTTCTGCAACTCATTGCCGTTTCTATGAAAGAAAACAGGACACTTATTTTTTTCTAATGAATGTAGACAGATGGGTAATAGAATATGCAATAGATATGCAATAGATACTCATTTGCAACCGAGTTTGCAACAGTAAGAGTTTGAGAAAACTGGTGCACCTTATAAAATAACCCAGTTTTAAATCACCATCTTTATTAAAACATAAAAACCACCAAGAATTTCTGGCATCATGCTTTTCTAACCACAACAATATTAGAGGCCACATTTTTAAACATAACAGACAGAAAAGACATGCAGAAGTCATGAGTAGCTCTATAAGAGCAAGTATAAACAAACAGTTTTGAAAGGTCTTTGAACAATATATTAACTACTAGCTTAGTCCCATAAGTAAATATTATTATTTCCTTACTGAGAAACTTCCAAATGTGAAAACCTGGCCATCCATTAAGAGAATAGCTGTATGGTTGCTCCCAGCAGTAACTTGTGTACTAGGACCTGGTAATGCTTGCACCAAAGTGGGACATCCCCTATATAAAAATAAATTAATTTTGTATCAGTACATGCTTATGCAACATTTAACACATACATTAGTATTGTAAGGATTTCGATCACTGTGAAATATATTCACTATGTTCACATACTATACGGAACCAGAGTCAAGCAACATCTTGCATATTAAATGAACAGAGGTTTGAAAGACTGTACGGCGTATTTAAGTTTATGCCCTCCTGTTACTGGGAACCAGATCAAGTACCCTCTCTTCAGTTAAACTCACAAATTAGCATAGAATAAAAATGGTTAATTTAATATATAATTGTAGGATTACATTAACGTTACTGTAGTTACACTAATATATATGTATGTATATAAAATATATTGCAGTGAACTGTAGCAGTAAAAAAATTCTGTAGTGAGGACGCTGGTTAAGCACTTAACAAAATTGTTTGCATTATGAAGCAATCAAAGCTTTATGTGGTTGGTACCCTACTACAATTACTGGATGCAATATTGATACGGCCCTCCTAAGATCACTGTCTAGGGAATAATAAAAGAAAGAGAAGGTCTACCCACCTCCATCAGCCTTCTAATGGAGAACAAGGCATTAAAAAACTGCTATCCGTCAAACTCATAGACTCAAGAAAGAACAAACTTCTCCAGATCTTTCTTGAAAACAGTTTGAAAAAGTCTAATCCATGTGCCTCCCAAATATGAACACGTATAATTTCCCGTTCCAGTAAAAATGAAGGAAAAAAAAAAAAAATAATAGTATGTTCAAGAAGCAAAGAAAGAAAACTTGAAGTGATGACTTAGAACAGAAATAGCAGAAAAGATAAAAAGAAAGAAGTATGAGATACTAAAACTTTTATCTCAATCCCAACAAAGTGAACAGGAGCCTACAAGAACTGTACCAGACTTTGAATTCCATAATGAATGTCTACCTAGACTTCAAATTTATTGTGGACTTAGAAAGACTGTGAATTCCAAGAACAAGTTATTCCCAAATAACTCTCTGTTTAGGAAATCTGACCCCAGAGAACAGCAGTACTATTTAAACTTACTTTTAAACACACTTTCAAAGGAGGTTAATCTAAAATAAGAACAGGTTGTCTTATGCTGGAATAAAAAAAAAAAAAGCATCCGCCCACGGTTACCTAGCAATTGTTTAGCAGTTGATATGCAAAAAGATGGGTTATCTGCACGTTCTGGTTTTGGTTGAATTGCAGGTAAAACAGAAGTCAAGAAAGTACGAGGAAGGAGAGGCATCGTGATCAGTGGGGAAAGGGAAAGGGTAGATGGGAAGATGTGAACATATGGAAATGTGGCACAGAGGAATGCAGCATGAAGATAGGTTGGTGACCTGAAGGAGAGGGAACACAGGTATACAGAAAGAAATTATTCCTTCGTGGTGAAAGTAGCTTCCAGTGGGTGACTTTAGTGGAGATGGAGAGACCGAAGGGTAGCATAAAATTTGGTAGAGGATGCAGAACATAAATTTAGAAGCCTTTGTTGGTCTATAGGCACATGGGTTTGGACACCAGTAAGATTTGGGCAGGAGTGTTGATCTGCTGGAGGGTAGGAAGGCTCTGCAGAGGGACCTGGACAGGCTGGATCGATGGGCCCAGGCCAATTGTATGAGATTCAACAAGGCCAAGTGCCAGGTCCTGCACTTTGGCCACAACAACCCCATGCAACGCCACAGGCTTGGGGAAGAGTGGCTGGAAAGCTGCCTGTTGGAAAAGGACCTGGGGGTGCTGGTTGACAGCCGGCGGAACATGAGCCAGCAGTGTGCCCAGGCAGCCAAGAAGGTCAACAGCATCCTGGCTTGTATCAGAAATAGTGTGGCCAGCAGGAGTAGGGCAACGATTGTCCCTCTGTACTCGGCACTGGTGAGGCTGCACCTCAAATACTGTGTTCAGTTTTGGGCCCCTCACTACAAGAAGGACGTTGAGATGCTGGAGCGTGTCCAGAGAAGGGCAACACGGCTGGTGAGGGGTCTGGAGAACAAGTCTTATGAGGAGCGGCTGAGGGAACTGGGGTTGTTTAGCCTGCAGAAAAGGAGGCTGAGGGGAGACTTTATCGGTCTCTAAAACTACCTGAAAGGAGGTTGTAGCGAGGTGGGTGTTGGTCTCTTCTCCCAAGTAACAAGCGATAGGACGAGAGGAAATGGCCTCAAGTTGTGCCAGGGGAGGTTTAGATTGGACGTGAGGAAAAATTGCTTTACTGAAAGAGTGGTTAAAGATTGGAACAGGCTGCCCAGGGAAGTGGTTGAGTCACCATCCCTGGAAGTATTTAAAAGACATGTAGCTGTGGTGCTTAGGGACATGGTTTAGTGGTGGACTTGGCAGTGTTAGGTTAACGGTTGGACTTGATGATCTTAAAGGTCTTTTCCAACCTAACCGATTCTATGATTATACACAGACACACAGAGCAAAGTCTAGCAGCACCAATGATGAAACACTTTAAAAACAGAAGAAACATTACATTTGCCTCCCGCGTAACTTTACGGAAGCTCAAAAGGGCACTAAAGCAGAAAAAAAACCTAATTAAGAACTAATCCAAAAGCATTCCTGTTACAGGGAAATATTTTGGTTAAAGTTTTTTTTCTCTCCCTCAAAATTACAGTAGCTGCAGGCATGGAATTATCAGTCCTATACTTTTTTAAAAAAAAATTGAACATTTCATCTATTATTGCATAAAAGCTAATCTATTATCACCAGAACTATTTATCTTTCTGTTTTGCCAGAACATTCTGAATGCTGTGTATGATATTCCCTTGGCAGCAGCAGAGCAAAACCAGACAAGCAACTAATGTAGAGAGATGTAATATATTATCCTCTTAAATAGTTCTTTTATTAAGATCACGCAGCTTTTTGAATGGCCAACTACAGTGTATCAACCAAAGAAATGAACAGGAAAAAGTTTAAGACATTTAACTATGTAAAAAAAAAAAAAAGGTAAAATTACAGAAAAATAGTTTTCACTTCATAAAAGGAGGAAAGATTTGGAAAAACGCAGTAAGCCAGTTTGACTTATGTATATGGAATTTAAAACCTGTGATACTATTGAGTATTCCCCTATCCCTCTTAAACTCAACACAGAAAAGCTCAGCATAGACACTTAAGAGTCTGAGAGACTCTTTGGACAAAGTTTTGACAACCAGGGTTTCTCCATTTGAATGGGAGAAAGCAAGAAGTATTCTTCTGGGATGGAGCTGAAGGACACACTGGTGTCAAACTCACAGATTCTTTGGCTTCTGGGTATGACACAGGTGCTTGACACAGGTCAATCACAAAAGACCAGCCTCAACTATACAGAAAGTAACCTGAGATCCCTTGGGAAAATGTTAAGATTGCTGAATGAAAAGCAGCAGATATACATGCATCAGCTAACTCAGGATCCTGCAGAAGGTCCAAATGCATTGTGGCTGTCCACACCGAAACCCTCTTCCATCCTGAAGGGTAAGCATTTCTGGGAGCAGATGTGGTCTTTGAAAACTCGTCCTGCATTAACTGTTCGAACAATCGCTGTCCATGGTACTTATCCAGGCAACAGCTGGCTGTCAGGTCCAGTAAGATGTCACTTGCGGCAGCTGACCGTGGTGCTGTAAATTCAGGTTCACCATGGGCTGTTACTGTGTAACAGGTAAAAGGAAACCAGTATAACTTCTGTCAATCGCAGGCAGAGTTGTTTATTGTTGGGTTTTTTTTTAAAAAAAAAGGAGATTTTTAGATTTTAGAGGTAACTGGAAGTTTGGTGAAAAGATGTAAATAAGACCTGCACTCCACCGCTGAAGTAAAACAATCAGACAGTGCACCTAGAAACACGGTCCTCTAAAACCGAGAAGACAGAACACATTTTTTTTTCTAGAGGTATTAATAGGATTTAGTCTCTATGCTTTGTCTTCAAATAGAACATAGCTGACTGTCCATGGAAGGTCTGCTCAGTTTTCTACCATGTTGTTGTTGAACCTTCGGAAGCAAAATCACATCAGGATTGTCTTACTTCTGTTGTTCCATTTCTGGAGCTTGACTGCCAGATCATGTGCTTGCTAATGTAGTGCTGAAGTCAACAGTTTGTACAAGAAATGCAGGCAAATTTTGAACAATAACAGAAAGACCCAGGAGTTTTAAGTCCCAGCTTCTTGAGAGAAGCATCAGCAAAAAACAGGCCTTTGCTTACCTGAATACAAGACATGCTATTTTTCACCAAGACTAGATACTGCAAAGCATTTCTTGCTTCCACTGAGTTTCTATCCACCAGCATCTAATTTGAGGAGAATATAAGCAGAGACTGACAAATCCTTCATGTAGTGAATAGCTCATTGACATCTGCCACTGTGGATTTTATAAGAGAAAGCCTACAGAGACTAGTTAAATGGTTCCACCATACTGGTATGGAAAAAATGGCCTCCCAGGAACCAGATCACTTGCATTTTTAAGTGGTCCATCTGTGAATGGCTGAAGTCTTTGCTGGAGAAAAAAAAAAAAACAACAGCACTTGTGCATATTGCTTGTTCCTCCACATCATTTCAGTTCTATTAATGGTTTATTGAGAATCATATCATCCTGTTCATCTGCTGTTTTGTTTGCTTGTGTGCACAAAAAATAGTCGGAAGTCCTTCTAGAGCACACAATATGCCTCATTGCTGCTGAAGTAGGAGGAAGAATTTGTGGTGTTTACCATACTCTAATAGAGGAGTCCAGAATCCCCTTAATTAAGGAGAAAGACATGTCTGGTCAGGTGCGCAGAATTCAAAATAGTTAAGCATTTTCAAGACTTTTTAAAATATAGTCTTACTACTAAATCTTTACACTGCAAGACAGAAGTATCTGAAAGGATAAGTCATCAATCGCTGCCCAGGAACTTCCATCATTGCTTCATCTGGCAATGAAGATGGCTCCCTCAGACGAAAATGAGAGTTCCTGAATTTCCCTGTCAGTTCTTGTTTTCAAGGGCCCCAATATTTAGATATACTAGCTAGGCTGCCTAAATATTACTTCCTTTTTTTTTTTTGTTTCCTCCCCTCTCTCTTTCTCCCAGAAACACAGCAGAGTATCAGTTCCTGGATTCAGAAGATGATGGTCTTCCTGAGGTCAATACAGGCAATGTGACACACTGCATGACTGACATACCACTGACCTGGCTGGAGCTGGCCATCTGAGCACCACTGCGTCCCAACTGAGGTGGAACTCTGCATAAGGATTCCCTGTTTCCTTCTCTGAATCCCTTACTGTGAGGACAGAGGAGAGATCTCTACTTAAAGCTGGAAAAAGAAGTACATCAATGAGGAAATTATCATTTGAATGATGGTGCTAAACAGCAATATAGTACTATAGCCAGTTCTCATGCACAGGACATACTCCAAATATCTTCATGGCTTTTTTCAGACACTCTGTAGGGTCTGTTGTAGAACGATACAAAGGTCAGTGCCAAGTCGCTTGTACCTCCTCAGCTTCTAGGCCTGGTCAAGCGCTATCCTTTGGCACCGGATGTTTCATATTCTCTTCTACGATCTCACTTGGAACTACATTTGGTCTCCATCCAGTTTCTGTCTAAATAAGCAACAGATGTGGGCTTTACTGCCTGAAATTCTGACAGATACAGCAGATAGCTCCGATGCCTTCAGAAAAGCCAAGCGATTTCATCAAAGTTGGAAATAGGAGACAGTAAGTTACCAGTACCATACCAGTATGCCACTGCTGTTTGTACCTCTTCAGTCTTTAAGACAGAAACAGGCCTTAATCTAGCAGTGACTTGACTTGCCAGCTAAAGCAGTTGTAGCTTGGAACAAGTATCCAAGAATCTCCAGGAATGAAAAACAGAGCACTTATCTGTACTGTGGCTCTACCATAGGCTGAAACACAGACTGCATTCACCAGTCCAATGCAAACTGAGTAGAGGTAACAGTTTAGAGACTACCATTAGGCACAGCAGTCAATACAAAGTAACACTTCCAGTAAACTTCCTTCCTTCCTTCCTTCCCTCTCCCCCTTTTGTTTAGTGAATCCAATGAAAGTTTTAAGATGATGAAGATTTCTTCAGAAACTTGACAAAAGAAATGATTTGGAAGTCTCCAAAGAGATTAGGAGGACAGATGTTCAGTAATTTTCATCTCACTGCTACAAGAGAAATGACAGAACTGAAGACAGGTCATGGATGCTCCACTCGGTACACCTTTTACATAAGGATACTGGGCATTACTGGACATACACAACGCCTCAGTGATTCCTACTACTCAAAATCCCGTCTTATGTGTTATGTGTTATATGATATATATACATGCCCAAAGAACAACATTATTGCATTTCCTTTTATGGCAGGACACTGATTTTTTTTATTTTAGTGAGTAGATAATAAGGATGAGATACTAAGCATGAGATTGAGCTTCACATTAAAGACACCTATATTTAATTATCTATGCTCTCACTGTAGTCAATGGAGATCAAGCCCATAAAGTTTACAGAGCTACTGAGCATACCTAGAGTAGATTAAGTAGTGGCTGGTTAGTCAAATAGCTCTCCACACTCTGTTGACTTCTCTATTTCCATTGACCGCAAAGAAAGCACACATCACTCTCATGCTGACATCCAAAATAAGTGTCTACAAAGTGCAGCTGAGACCCAAGCTTAGTGACTTGATTTTGGAGATTAATAATAAACAAAAATGAGATTTTATCATAAATGAACTGCTGTCAATGACGTAACAGAAACAGGTTAATCTAGGTTTACAATATCATACCATCTGAATTATTGCGTATGTAGTATTTTACAGAAATAATGAAATCTTAATGAGATTTCAATGTCATTCTCTCATACATGTAGAGAGAACTGAAGAGACTTTCAAGCATTTCAAACTCAGTTATCAAAGCTATGCTAATCAACTATGCACAGAAGCCTTCATGTATTAAACAAATTACTTATACAGTACAACAGTACTGTTACTGTATCTATATCCAGGGGGTTATGCAGAGTAAGTGCAGAACAAGAGCTTATCAACTTTATTCGGACAATATTTGAGTTTTCACACTTGCTAGCTACAGAGAAACAGAAATTTAGCCACTTTTTATGCAGCAGTACAGCAATACACAATCATGTCCTTTAATTACCAGCTCACCTGGAATTAACATCACCATGTCCAAGTTGCCCATGCTGCCCATATCCAAATGTGTAAACATCACCATTCTCCATCAAAACCACTGAAAAACAAACAAAAAATAAGAATATTTTTCTGACATATGCACGTTAACATGGTACTGCACCAGTGCTGGTTAGCCTTTCTGAGCAGCACACTTAACAATCCCTACTGAAACACTCAGAGATCTATACCAGATTCCACAACCCATCACAGCTAGCATCTCTATGCAGAGCTGGAGCTGTGCCATGCAGGTATTTTCAAATTACTCAAAAATTGCTTAAAAGCTCTGATGTAACTCAATATATGATACTTATAGTCCTTTTCACTATTGAAGGACAGTGTAGTAGGCTACAAAATGAGACTGCAACCTTTTCAGCCTTTAACACACCTGTGTACATCCTTATTGAAAATTAAACAGAAAGCAGTGAAAACACATACAGCAACATTAAAAAAACCAAAAAAAATCCTAAGCTATAATTAACATTGATTTATTTATTTTTACCTGAATGGTGAAATCCACAACTGACTTGCACGGCTCGCAGTTCACAGTCAAAGCGGACAGCCCCTGGTGGATAGGTTGTGATTTTGCTGGCATCCTTCTCACCTCTTTCTCCACTTCCGTCTATAAACAAAACTTATAATTATATCCCATGTCTTCTAGAAGAGTTACATTAGAAGAACGAGTAAAACAAGAAGAGTAAATAACTCCCCACCCCCCCATTCGTAAGGTAGGAGAAAGAACTCACAGAATAGTAAGAGAGACAGCTCAAAATGTGGCATCAAAGTAGATGTGAAAAGATGACAGAAGATCTACTTCTAAACAACCTACTACAAAGTTACACACTGGAAAATATCACATCCTCTAAAGCAGAAACTTCCAGAGAGCACACAAAAATGGCCAGCAAAACAGGAAATTCAAACAGCTTCAGGAGTTTTGCTTAACAACCACCACTTTCACTCTTCAGTAAAATAGCATTATGAAGGAGACAGAAAGCACTGTAGTTAAATTCAATAGGCATAGCCTGGTCTATTTTTTTCAATTACTACTTGTTAAGGATTTTACTTGACTCCAACTTGGCCATATAGCCCTTCAATTACTTATGCAGCTCATTTCTAACAATGCCGACATACTCACTACTAGCACATCTGTTTCCTGTCCGTTTAAGATGCATTTTTAGACATTGTTTCTGTGATTTCTTTTAGTAAGTATGAAGTGCATTATTGGTTCCTAAAGTCAAACTGCTCTTGCATCAGATAAAAGCATTGAAGTGACAAATAAGTGTATTACTTATAAACGTCTTGAAAGCCACTGTCTTCTCCAGAAATCAGAATGTTTGTCATCTAACAATTACAGTACAATTAAATTATATGATCACAAGGTCACAGAGAAAGGTGGTTTCATAATACTAGCAGGAAACCAACATGACAGAGAAATAGACAACATGCTCATCACCATTAAAACACCTATACTTCTGTAGAAAGTGGGCAATGAAAGCTCTAAAGAAAGTGCATTTTCACAATGAAAAATCTCATATATGACTTCAGTCACACTGTGTCTAGCATAGAGAAATGAGAGAAAATACATGAAGTGAAAAATAACTGCACAAAGGAGATTCCATATTCTTTCTATGATAATTCTGACCAATTACTGCTTTATTAACAGAATTGATACAGGGAAACAATTGCTGCTCAAAGTATTCAAGGTGGTGTTAACCTTAGATCTATATTTGTAATTTCTACATGTTTTCCTGAATAATCATTAGTGGAAGTCTGAATTCTGAGACTTCATTATTCATGGTGTGCAGCATAGCACTTACAGACTTACAATTTTTTTAGTCTTAAAATATAATTCTGTTTTTATACATATTGCTCAAACTTTCCTTTTTATTGCATAGAAACTGCTGATACAGTAAAGTAATTTCAGCACTTTTATTACAAACCAGTTTTAACAAATCTTACTGTTCTGGAAATAAAGCTCTTTTCTAGTGATGACTGAGTACAGAAATCATATGAATATGTAGTTTACATCTGTAAAGGAACAGGGCATATAGGTATTAAGTAATGCTTTTGAAGAACTAGGTTTAATAGCGTAGGTAAAGGATCCCTTTGAAAATGTGGGTGCCCTTCATCAAAAACAATTGCACTTGCACTACATGTTGGATGCGCATGAAATGGAGATGTAATAAAGGAACTGTCTGGCTCTAAGAATTGCCATGGGATTTTTGAGGTTTTTCCAACAGCATCAGTTGTGTACTACCAGACTGCATGCACATTAGAAGAAACGTTTCTGAAGGTCTGTCTGCAGCTTTTTTTGTATTAACAACAAAAGCAAATACAAAGAGACAGAACCACTATTTAACAACAACAAAACCCCCTGAAAATACAGAATTCTTCCTCCTAGTCATGTAATTCTGCCTTAACACGTGTCTAGTATTTTAGTTAACAATTTGGCTATTTCTCAAACACAGTACCTTTGAACTTTTTATGCCTACTTTTGCATTAAACTCTACGTGCCAAAGTAATCAAGAGATGGTTCTAAGGGCTAATATTGCCACCAGAATTATTTATTCAGCAAGCAGTCTACTTACTGCTTCCCTCCTTCACACAAGCTTTTCGGACAGGAGCAGAAAAAAGCTAGTTGTTCTGGAAGTCTACGTGTGGCCGCCGTCTCCCCTACTCCCTCAATCACTGATAACTGTCATGAAAAAGGTAAGCTCTCCCACTGTGCAAATGCACTTGAACAGTCACCTGCCAGGAACGCACATGTCCAGTAACTATGTGTCATGGCTGCATGCACTTCCTACAGTGAAATGAACTAGACACACAGCAACCATGTCACCTATGCACAGTCGACTATATTAACAAAATTTAGCAGAAGTTGTATTCTGGTCATGTAACAGTGGCATATCAAGTGATCTGTGGACACCCGAAAAGGTACATGTGCATTTCCTGCCTCATCGTAAGAAAAACATGCTGCTCTTAAGTGCTTCAGCAAGTACTAATAAATAGTTGAGGATTGTTGTTTTCTCAAATGATAAATATGTGATACTGCCTTTAAATAAAAGATGATTCTAGATATATTCCCATGTTTTCCAAAGTCGCAAATGAAAGCATAACACTGTATTACCCTTAAGGAAACACTAAATACTATTGTGCAAGATGTAGAGACAAGTACATTCACATGAAACAAAGTTTGCAATTCCTTATCCGAGAAATAAATATAATTTAAAGAAAAAAATTTTACAGAGTTGGCATTTTCAAATTCCAAAGCTAACTTCTCAAAGCCTTTAAGACTGCAGGAATAGAAGCAACTGACTTCAATACATATCTTACTTTGCTTAAGTGTGAAATTTGCAAACTGAAAAAGGAACTCCTCTCAGCCTTCTTTGTGTGGTTAGTAACCATCTCATGAGTTTTGAATCAGCTGGATCTTTGAACTTGATAAGCACTCTAAAATAATTTATGTGCGGTAAGTACAAAACCCTTGTAACTAAAAAAAGTAAGATTCAGCTAGTCTTGGTTAGGGAAAAAAAAGTCTTTTGACTAAAATATACAAAACTAAATAGAATATCACTACTTACCTTTAGAGCATACTTTTGGGCTATACTGTTTATCTGTATACTCCATTGCATGGCCAATGCATATCATTTTTCTAGCAGCACTAGCCAGGAGAACCAAGTTCTACAGGCTCTTACACTTCGAGATAAGGCTGCAAATAAACTGGGTCATCCCCTTTCTTCTCAGTAGTTTCACAGAGTCAAAATTTTTTTTAGATATGTGAGCGAAAGGTGGATGCAGAAAGCTTATTTGTGCGTGTCTTGAGGAACAATTGTAACTATGGAGATACATGCTTGCTTTTCTTCAAACAATTGTGCACGTATTCATTTCATTAGAAGTAATATCAAAACAACTGTTCCTCAAAGGGAAGCATAGAAAAAAAAAAAAGACTACTGAAGTAGAGACTCTCCTGGTTGAATGAACGGAACCTTGTAAGCAGAGCAAGTTAGTACTTCCAGTGTTCTCCAACTGGACTACCACTGAATAGAAACTCTGACTCTTTCATCTCTCTCAGAGAGAAGAAAGCACCAAGGAAAAGCTCCAAAGTGCTTCCTGCTGTCAACACTGAGGGGTGGGCTCCATGAACAACTTCACAATGATGGGTTTCTATCTTGGTTATCTTATAGTTAGGGAAGGAAAATGAGATAACTGGAAATACAACCAACCAAACCCCCTGCCCCTATTCCTTACAAAATTCTTAACTCCTGAAGACATTTTTTCACTCTCTGAAACATGCTCAAAAGGTCTCTTGGCTGATATTGCTACCACAAAAAAAAAAAGCTGCTTTCCAGGAACGAAGAAAAAAGCTCATTCAGTCTCAACAGCAAGTCAAGTCATAACCTATAAATGAGAGTTCTGCTGGCAAAAAAAAAAACCCCTAACATTGTTACAGAATGGCATCTCGGACCCTTGGTCCAGCCCCAAGGAAAAACATTTTGTTAGCGTTCCTCAGGTGCAGTAAGGGTGATATTTCATTTCTCACTGACCATCTTTGGAGGAGGGAAAAAGTGCTTCTGAAGACGTTAAACGTGTTTCTTCGCCGCACAGATGAAAAGCTTTAACACAATATGACCGTACACAAAAAAAATCTTAGTATAACTGCCTCTTTATACCACATCATTTGCCAACAAATCTATGTTCAGTTCAGCAGTGATTACCCAAACAAAGCATATCAGTCAAGTTACTGGTTAGTGTCTGTGATGTTCAACCCTCACAGGATGTTCTGAATGCCTTAATATTATCTATAGGCTTTATACACAACAACATTACTTGAACAAATCAGCCTGTGACTGCAGCTTCTTGGCTGTCCACCACAGGCTTCAGCTGAAATACCTGTAACCAGTATTATAGCTACAGTGCAGAGGGGAAAGCAACCTACCTCTGGTTGTAAAAATCATCCATCCTATGAGGGCAGAAAAAAAAAGTACGCCTGTTGGATGCTTGAGAGGTTGCTACAGAGCTTACTTGAGCTTATAGGTGAAATTTGATAGGCACAATCACAAGTGCCTAACACTTATGATAATGTGATAATAAACTTGCATTCTAGTTACAAATTCAGTCATAACTGTGTCCTGAATTTTTGTACCCGTATCGGCTTACCTGTTCAGCTCAGCCAAAAAGTAAATGCAAACAGGAATTTACTGGCCAAAGCATTTATTTGATTGTCTGACCTGGATGCAAGCAAAACTGCAACACTGAGCAATGGCAAAGTACATCCATCATCTCCATGTACTTATTCTTCTACGCTATACGAATATAAACCAAAAGAAGTGTATTTGACTGACAGCATGAATTCTTAGGTATTTTCTGTGACCCGTACAGCTTGCCAAATAGAAATGTATGTTTTGGAGGAGCAGAGAGCCACCTCTAGCCTCTTTCCAACAGAGGACTGAAACCACAAAAACTACTTTCAATGTTATCTTCTTAAATTAGGTATTCAGCTTTAATTCACAGGTGGACAAAAAGGCATACATTTATGAGTTACTTTATTCTCTGCAGATACCAAAGGGACCTTATGAAATGACAAGGATAGCTTTTCAAATCATTTAACAAGTGTAACTTCTGGAGTAAGTGATTTAAGTGGTGGGTTTCTTTGAGAGACAAGGAAGCAGCAACAATTTATAAACTCTAGAGAATGAATCAAAGCTCTTATCAATGCTATACTTTATCCACCCATTCAACAGAAGGAATTTCTCCAGCAGTTTCTTCTTCCTCTATCAGCTACTGCTGGTCCTGCTTTGTTTATGATTTGCAATGGTTCACAGGCATAAGTCTCCATTTGCAGTATATGACATGAAGAGTTATTCCTAACCTCTTCAAAATTCTGGGCCACTTCATCTAATTAAATTTAACCCTCCAAAAAGAACTACTGAATGATGGGGAAGAGAGGGGCTGGTTTGAAAAATAAGGAAGTCTGAATAGAGAGACAAAACTCATAATAGCAAAAAAGGTATGTTATAAAGAAAGTCAACTTCGTTATTAGTAATTGTTATTGACAAATTAATATGTGTGACAACACATGACCACAGCTGCTGATTATGTATGCTTGTGAGGTTTGACATACTCTTGCATTCTTCAAGCCTCAAATTCCAAGAAAGTCCCTGTCTGAAGTGTCTCCTTATTGATGGCAACGTGTAAAAACCTAGTAAAGAAAAAGTGGCTCTGGAACAGTTTTGGTGCAACTTTTATCTTCTTGAGCAAAGAGCAAAAGTCTTAAGCAACATCGCTTCAGTTGTGTTTTGAACTTCTTTAAGAACACTTAGCACATGAAAACAAGACTATCAGACTATGGAAATGTCAATATGAAACATATGAAGTCTCCAGTATCATTCACTTCTATTAAGTCTTAGATGTAGGTTTTCATTATCAGCTGTCTTTCTTCACTGAGTGCTTCAAACAACTTTACCCTTCAGATGGTGTATTTTACAGTTAAGAAGTAAATTACAAGTAAATTTTCTTGAACTTCTGATAATTTTGTATTAGCATTTGCAAAATGGTTGATACATAGCTTGTTCCATCCATGCAGGTTCAGCTTCATCTAACCTTTGTCCTTTTGAGGCTATTTGGTTTTATACTGTGCAGAACATTTTTTTCATTGCCACTACTCCCAAATAAAGGAAAACGGTGGCATTTGCTGGCAGAACCTTAATTGACTCAAGGAGCTTACTTTGTTTTTAATTGCTACACAGTTAATTTCTACAGTTGAGAAAATTCTACAGACTTTCATTAATCTTTTTTACTCAGATCCCCAGTGATGAAGTCCATAGGGATTGGAGATGCAGACTGGGAACCCACTACCTCATTAAAGAATGAGGATGAAGCACAAGCTCATTTTTCTTCTTAGTGTCAAACCACTCCATGAATACCAAGAAGGTGGTACCTACTCCTTTCTATCTATATGTGTGATGGAGACACAGACATTGATCAGAAAGATTATGATTGTGCTTAATATGCATCTTTTGTAATAACAAGGACTTTGATATGCAGATGCTATAAATGTGAAATGAGTAGATGACAATGCCAAGCTTTCCAGAAAATGGGTATTTGATGAAGTTGAATGAGTTTTCAACTGGGCAATTCAACAGAAGAATTCCAGAAGTGAAAAACATGTAGATTTGATAATATGTACAAGTACATATCAAATATACTTTTTTAATTAGGCCATAATTGTCAGTCCTGAAGCTGTTCACATTCAAGTTTAAATATCATTGCCAAGAGAAGCTCTGCAGCTGCAAATAGAGAAGCAGGAACAGGTAGCAGCAAGTTTAGTCTGGCCTCATCAGCACTACCAGTTGAAATAAATTTTCCTTGCCCGAAGATTTTGAAGGTCTAGTTGGTATGAGGAGTTACAGACTACTTTAGCAGAAACCTCTGAAGAATGCCAGTTTGGAAAGCATCACATTCAGTGAAACAAAAGAACATGCTGATTTCAATGTTATAGAGTCCTTTTACTGAAATCAACATCCTGCCTCAGATTGCTTGATTATTGCTTTTACATTCTATGTATAGTAAAAGAGGCATGCCTTTTAAAATGAGGTATACTTATCTTTTTCATGATTCCCACCTTCCCCATTACTTTGATAACAACCCACTTCACCAGTTTTCCTTTTACCCTTGGAAGCTCTTCCAGAAGTTATGAGGCATTTCTAGTTTCTAGTGGAATTTATGGTTGTCTTTTGAGAAGCAATCTTCTGAGGCAGAGAAAGGTCTCAAAGTTTACTTGCTCAAAGATGTTACAATCTTCCTTATCTGTTTAGCACGAGACACAAAGAACTAAAAAACTGGATGTTTCTTCGCACACAGCCTTCCTCAAGGAAAAATAAGTGTTCATTTCTACAGAGCATATCTGGCAAAATCTTTCACCACAATACAGACTTTTGCATTGTTCTTACAACTCTGAGAAGCAATGCAAACCTCAAATTGGCACTAATGAATATACTTTTTGTAAGGAGATGCTTGAGCTGAAGTGAGCTCCAACTACTAACACATGCCGAGAAAGTACAGATGTAGGCAGGATGAGCGTACTCCTTTATGCACTTGCCTATGAGGTCAAGGGCTTGCAAGCAGTACAAGTAGCAGTAGTATGCAGCTCAAGAATACTGGTCGTCAGCAAACTGTCACTCAAATGACAGCATGTAGGTTCTGTATGTTTTGTCTTTCAGCATCCAATCTCTCCCAGGGAGATTATGATAGGTTATTCTATTTAATCCATCAAGACTTAAATCTCAGATGATATGTTTTCCAAATAGATTGAATATATGTTATGCAAATACAAAGGATCAGATTCTGCTTTCATTTCCCTAAAATAAACTTGATGATTTCATGATCATGATTATCACACACACACACACTGAAATCATATCCCAAAAGGCTTCAAACTGCCATACAATTTGTTTGCATACATGCCAAATACTACCAATAACTTCCGTTAATTCAGCTGAAATGTGATTCTAACAATTCTTTTCATATTTACCTATTCTTTAAAAAAATAGTTGAAGTGTTCCGGGCCCTCACCATTTTATGAGCTTTCTACTTATATTGATTGGGTCTGTAATCTGTATTTTACATATTTATCCTTTATATATAAATACATATGTACACACACATCTATATATAAATATATGCAAACTACGATCAGATTTGATACATCTCAACTTCAATAAATTCAGTTGAAATTTTTAGTAATATGCTACCTGTTACTAAAAAAATAAATCACTTATATCTAAACAAATTAGACATTTAGAAATTCAAGGTATAATGAATTGGCCTTCCAGACATACAAAAACGTCAGAAATATCAAACACACCTCCTTACTTACATTCTGTAAAGGAACTTTTAACTCAGGAATATTGCAGCATAAAACCTGTGCTTTGATTTGTATTCTCCCTATTCAAAGCTAGTAAAAAGTGTTGTTTATATAATTTTAAATATTTTACTTCTAAAAAAAAAGGCTTGTTAAAAGATAACATGCCTATGAAAAATTTTATGCTAGAATTAACAAGTCTGATATGTTAAAGCAATCACCCCAGATATACAACACACAGGTTCAAAAAAACAACAAATGCAATGCAGCAGTCTGAGTCATTGGAAGGTGCTCAAGTTTCCTACAGTAAAATTAAAGAACCTTAGGAATGAGACAGCATTAGAAATGAGAAGAGACACACAGAAAGACAATGCATATTTCATCAAAAAAAAAAGGAAAGAAAAACAAAGATGATGCAGACTACCAAACATTCACACTTTAAAAAAAAAAAGTCAACATTTAAATGCGTTTTCTTTCTCCTCAGGTAACATGATACTAACAAGAAGAAAGGCAGAACCCATTTTGTGCAGTTCTTTGAAAAGACAGATTCAGCGCATGGAAGAAGTGACTGGGAGGATGGGCTTATTTCCACCCTAGCCAATAAGGAAGACCAAATACCTTTGTGCTTGTCCCGTTTATGCTTTAGCTGTGCTGGATGGGGTCTGATTCTGGCTAGAGCCTGTTCTCGATGGTTCATAAAAATAGGACCAGGAAATACAAGGGGGCCTGAGGAGAAACATTTTGCACATGCATAGGAAAGCTCACAAAATGGAAATAGTGTGTTAAACAAAATTCAAATTAAAAGCAATGAAAAAAATGAATAATAATTATATAATAATCTTGTTTTCCCAAATTCAAAGGGCCCTAAATAAAAGAAAGTTGCCATTTCTTGATATTAAGACCAAAATATAAAGAAACAATAAATATCCCACAGTGACAGCTTTACCTGAACTTGTAAGTATGCAACCGTACTCGAAGCAATGGAAATACAATAGACTCATGCTGGAGTAAAATTTGATAGCAAATAGCCATTACTGTCTTTAATAGTTAAAACGATTAATTATCACGCCTTACATCCTACAACATTACTAATTACAAATACTAATTTGGAACAATATCATCATATCAATGCTAAATTGAAAAAACATTACCATACAACTGTTTGTAATTACCATATTTAAAATGCAGTTATCACTTATAAGGAAAATAGCTATCCAAAAACACCTGTTCCATGAAGAAAATTATTCAAATCATATGATTTTTTTCTTATCCACTTACTAATTTTGAAATCTCTTTAAGTTATTTTTAAAGTATTTCCCATTTATGTAAAGGTCTTCAAGAGAAGATCTGTATTTGAAGAAAGCAATGATGTATGTATTTAAAATTTTCTCCAGACCACTTTTTCTTTTTAAAATCTAGACCCAAGCAGTGCTATATTAAGCTTAATTGAGGCTGATTATATATAGGGCACGGACCAGCAATTTGTTCCTTAAAACTGCATTTTCCCCTCTATTTTAAAGGTTAAGCATGCCACCAAGAATTTCTTTGGAGGCATCTCCTTCTTCCGGAAGTCTCACATTCAATGGAAACCATGAATCAGGAGCAGCTAATTCTGCCAAGTGCTACTCTCGCCATTCCACAGGTTCCCAGACCCAGTCCTTACATGGACTTTCAAAACAAAACAAAACAACAAAACACCCCAAATCAGGCTTTGTGTCATGTTATAAACAGCTCATGTGAAACTCTGAAAACAAGTGTTCCTCCTCCTTCCCCAAAATCATTGATACTCTATTTCCTTAGCTGAACTTTATTGACAAGTCAACTGGCTAACTTTTCATAAATGCCCATTGTCTCAGGTTTCCTGCTGTCAGCTTTAGTCCATCAGTTCCTTCACTAATAGTAAACAGTACGAAAAGAAATTTAAGTGGAAGTTAGGCCAAATCTATCTAGCTTTAGAACCTTCAGATGAAGAAACTTGTCTTCACATAAAGAAGTGTGTGACTTAAAATTCCCTAATTTTAACATTAACTTAAAAAAAGAAAATTAAAAATGTTTTAAAAATCCACTACTGCCTTTCCCCTTAGCTTTGAGATTCATATATGTGTTAGCTAATATAATGGCCAGAAACCTCATTAATCATGTATGTTTGCACACATAGCATAGATTTTTTGTTTTGGTTCTGCTGTATTTATCTGGACTCTCTTTATCCCAGAATCCCCTTGTTAATTAAGAACTTCTTCTGATGATCGAGGATCTTTATTTTCTTTTGCTTTACCTTCATCTTTCAGATTCTTCCTTTAATTGTCTTGCTATTGCTCCCACTTTTCAGAGTCTTCTCTCAACTGGAGCTTCCATTTAATAGATACATTTTTGGTAAAGATTACTTTCTGCCAGGGCGCTTGCTGTGTTTAATATCCTACTCCCCAGTGTTTAGACTTACACAAAAAATGATACCATGCTTTCCCTCTTTCCAAGTTGGAGGGGAGATACTGAGGAGTATACTGAGGCAGACCAGGAAAAGGCAAGAAAGGATAGAGAGATGAATGACAAGCAGATTATGAAAGCTAAAAATGTTTGAGGGACAAAAGATACAGGGGAAAGCTGGATGAAGAACAGGAGAAAATAAGGAGGAAAAAAAAGAAAAAAGAAAAACAGGAAAAAATAATGGAACTTGCTTACTGAGAAGTTCCTAATGAAATGAAAAGCCCAAGAAATGGAAAATGGACATGACTATGACAAAAGTGAAACGCAGATTAGAAAAGTTGCAAAAAGAGATGCAAGGACTGCAAAGAGTGCGGCTTGAAGCGTGTGGATCTAAGATACTTGTGGGTGATCAAACAGAAGATGTGATCTCTAGATAACTTAGGTAAAAAATTCTGAAGTTCCAGAAAATGACTGCACAACAAACAGCCCAGGGGGCGAGACACAGCCCTGAAGGCAGCCTTTGGCATTTTAGTGCTAAGAGCAAAGATGGCAAAAAAGAGAGGATTTCAGGAGGACAGAAGGAAGTGAAGTACGTTAGGGTGAGTAAAAGAACTACAGGATATTTGGGAGATAGAGAACGTTTAGGAAGCACAAAAGGCTGTCAGCTCCATCATGGTGCTAGCACACGGCTGCCTTTAGTTGCCAAGCCACTCATCTGAATTACACTTCCCTAATCAAGATGAGAACTCTGTATATGTACCTAGCCTTCTGACCAAAGCAGGATTTGTCTTTGCTTCTGGATATTCCTGTATACTCTACATTCCCACCCATTACGTAAAGAACCTGAATCCAAAATAAAGTTAAATGCAATATACCTCCATTTCATAATAATTTGTATCCAATCCATGTAACAGCGTGTGCAAGTCTATCATCCTCTTTGGCTTTTTATGCATGCTAAATCTGTAGCACAATCATAATATGATAGGAAATATCTACATTTTGATTACATTACGATGCCTGCGTGTTCAGTCATGTGCTGGCACAATGTAAAGTACTTCCTCTCCCTCCAAAATAACACCACAGGAAACAAAACACTAGAACAATTCGTATACACCATATCTGCTCTCTGCTTACATCTGAGGTTGCCTGTACAAAGGGAGCAGAGTTTAGGTACTATGAATTATTCTGGTGGAACAATTCAGCCAAACATTAGACACTTCCTTTATTTTGTTTTAAAATGCCTGCAGACTATTATTTGAAAAACTCTTCTAGAAGCCTCTAACATAGAACTACAGGGGGAATAACAACTTATTACTATTCTCAGTTATTTCAGTAGCTCAAGTTACAGAGATAAGCAAAGGAGAGTCACTGGTAGGCTGTACTGCTGCTATTTTAAATCAGTTGCTATATGATGCAAAATGACATTCACTCTCTCCCTTTATTTTTTATAGAATGTTTTTCCATAGCTAAGCTGTGAGGCTAAATATCCTTAGCCTAGGAAATACCAAGATTAGTTTTTCTTTCTTGGTCCTGCAGGATCCAGGCCTTTCAAGATGGACTTTGTCTGGCAGTGAATTAAGAGCATAAAGGAAAAAACCATTTATCCACAGAAATAATTTCATTTTCTAGCAAAATAGAACACATTTATCAAATAATGCAGTGGACTACAGGAAAACATAGCACAATTAATATCATCCTACATGCACTTACATGCTTTTGCATTCTTGGCCATCCAAGCACTTAGGTAGAACTATCAAAGAGTTTACTATTTGATTTTAATTTCTATTACACATATTTTCATTTCTTCTAGTACCTTTCCCTAAACAAATGCTATTTGGCAAGCTGTGATTACAGAAGAATGAACTCAATGATCTCAAATGGTGACTTCTATACCAGTGCACTGAATGTAGCAGGCTACCTGAAAAAACAGTACACAACCACACAATTAAAGATTGTATCATAAGGAACATACAAAAGCAGTATAAATTAAGGTTGCATAGGAAACTCCTAGGTTGGATGGCACTTTATGCTGTAAAACCCTATTTTGGGCTTCTGGAATACTTGTAAGAGAAAAAACAGACAGGTGGGTTTTTTGGTTTTGTTTTTTAATAGTAAAATAGGGAGGCAAACGCCTAATATAGAAAAACAGTTATTTAATAGGTCAACAGGTGGTAAATTTTAAAGAAAAATATTTCAGAAAATGAAATTGGAAAGAAATGCTTACTTTCAGTTCCACTAAAAGTGGAAAACTTTATACTGAGATAATGTCCCACCTCTATGGCCTTAAGGGAAACAAAAAAACTTAATATTCCTATGAGGCAGGGATAATAGATAAGGTGCACATTCTTTAAAATTGTATTTTTCAGACTGTGAGTAGCAATTTATTATTATGGCAGAAATATTCACGGAGAATGTCACTGTGCCGTGCAGGCAACTAAGGTTAATTGCATTTTGCTTCTTTTGTTCAAAACACTGAAAATAAAAACAGGATACATGCCTCTTCCTGTGTTCTTAAAGCTCTTTTCTACTGACACTTAAATTGTACAAATCAGATGTGGAAGAAAAGTTATTAGGGCTTTTAATAGGGGAAAAAGAGATGCAGGCTAGCAGATACAAGCATGCAGGGCAATTTGGGTGTGATAGAGAATGAAATGGAAGTTTTATGATAATCATAATTTTGACACTTTCTTTTGTATACTTGACTTTATATAAATAGTTAAATAAATGTGAAAATATTTATATATAAATTATATATAAAAATATATTTCTATAAATGTATATAAACACATAAGGTAAATTAAAACACTAAATATAAACCAGAACTGTTCTCATTGAGTCTACTGCAAATCTGAGTTCTAAAACTATAATAGAAATATAAATATTTCTACTTTAAAAATAATTTTATTAACAATAATCACCTCTTTCAGACAGAAATCACAAATTCAAGTACAACAATGTAATTTCACAAAATCATACCTGCTGGTTAAGGACAAAAACCTACAGCTTTCTCTTGAAAGCATTCTTAAACAGAAAGTCATGTATGGATTTGATATTGTTTCAAGTAAAAAGGGTTTTTTTATTTGTTTAAAGAAACCTTGAAACAAATAAAAATAACCTCCAGGTCCTGAAAGCATCAAAATAAATATTTAACTAAAACTACAGAAAGAAGCTGCACTAATATTTAATGAAAAATATTGCATTTGAATATAGTTATGCTGTATATTTAGGTGCATATTCAGCAATGAACACAGAATACTGTTACTGACAAACTGATTCCAAGCTAACAGTGGCGTGGGCAGATGTTAAACAAGATTTATATGATACTCAGCCTACCACAGTAAAACTAATTACTGAATCAGTTACACTTCAGAAAAATCAAAAATCGCCCAAATACAAGCAGCCTCAGATAATATTGCCTTAATACACAGCAGTTTTGACTAAAATTAATCAGTTTCCTGTGGGGTTTTTTTGTTGTTCCAAGTAGAGTAAGATTGAAAGAAAATCATTTTCCCTTTCTGTAAGGGCACCAAAAGCTAAACCTTGGTTAATTACACACCAAATCTGCATCTCAGCAATGATTATCTAAAGGTTTTTACATCATATGCTAAGAAAGAGAAGTAGTGAAATACCAGTGAACCACGAGACCATTTATTATCACCATATTGAGTTATTTCTGTATTTTTTAGCTTGTTAAATAGTTTGTTTAAAAAGCTATTTTTACATTCTCGCAGCCTTCTGAAAAACACAGAATTATCTCTAAGCGATAAATTGAAACCTTTGACTACTTCTAAACTCTATTACTTCAAATATCAATCTGAAAAAGTTCCAGGAACAGCTTTCAAGATTAGCTCACTCAGTAAATCGTAATCTTAGGTTCATTACATCAGTTGTACAATGTGGCCCAGGGATTTCTGTAATCCATTAGGGCATAATTTAATGCCCCCCAGACTAAAAAAATTGGTGTCTGATAGGAAAGGAAAAATAATCTAACCGTGTTCTGCACATTCTAACATACAAAAGTTCCTCTTTACCACAGAAAAGAGTAAAGTGCAACTACTTCTATGCTCACCTCCCACCACTCCCGTCAAGCTCTAAACCGGCTTGAAAAACAAACATTTCTTCGTATGGTGGATCAGCCCCTTCACTTCTCACCAGAACTTGAGAGACAGTGAAAAGCTGAGAAACATCCATCAATGATTATGTTGGGAAATTATGATTTAGCATAGAAGCTGTGATGAATACAGCTGAGTATTTCTCAAGAGGTCATACACCAGACTCAAAAATGTTGAATTGATTTTGAGCCCTCTTCACTGCTTTTGCGATAGCCATTAAGCTAGAAGCAGAAAGAAGCAGCTGAGTGAAGTAGCTCTACCACTGTCACAGAAAAGAAGCAGAAATGGTCACCTGAACACACTGTACGTACTTGTTGCACTGAAAAGAGCAAAGAAATATAACCAATATTAAGAAATAATAGATTTATTATCCCAAACTGAAACACTTTTTTCCACTGTTAATTTTAAGGATCTAATTTGTCACGAAAATAAAATTTCTTTCTTGAGTGAAGCAACACAAATAACTGGTTCTAAACATAAAAATTATTTACTGGTTATAATTCTGTCATAGCAAATATAATCTAATCTGCTGTGACTGTCATTTCAAGATAAAAAACAAAGAAATCTTCAGCATAAGCATCTAAATTTTCTGAAGTTACTTACCACTCAACGTGGTGCTGCTGAACAGCATATATACAGGTCCCTTACAACAGTAGCAGGCTACTTTGACTTGGAAGATGTTTGAGAGATTAGTTAATTGCTCTTGATTGAAAACATAGCAACATTTAACTAGGCCACTGATATTGTAGCTATTAATGACAACTACTTCTCCTTCCCAGAATATTGAAATTCATACTTTATATTTGCAGACAAATGCAAATAAAGATGAGCATACTCATCTTCTTCCGTACAAGAGACCACAACTGACCTCGTGAAGGAGTTAAATGATTGTCATACCTGTAGACATAACCATCACCTTCTCCCTTAATTCAAGTGGACCACTGGGACATCTTTTTAAATCAGAGGTCACTGTAACAGGACTAAATTTGGAGCTTTGGTAAAGAAGCACAAACAATTAGACCACTTAAAAACCTGCAGTGTGGAAACCAGTATACTTCCAGCACTTGTGCTCTTACACCTCTGTCCTAAACTTTACTCCTATTTCAACACATTCAGTGGGCAAATGAGTGGAAGGTTTCTTTGCAATTTTTTGTTTTTTCTTCTTGCTTGTTTTAGGAATGAAATATTCCTATATTTACTTAAAAAGCTTTCATAGTCCTCTTGTTTTTAAGATATTCAAGATCTACTGAAAATATGTGTATTGAATAAAGGCCACCAATTGTAACTAAAGAGTGATCAGCGATATTCAGTGATGGATCCTGTTCTTGACTATCAAAAACATTCTTTGTTTGTCACTGATCTGGCACAAAAGAACAAAAGCCACACATTAATACACGACAACCCAGAAATCATAATCCTGACAAACAAAACACTGTGTACCTGAAGAAAAGACCTTAACAGAGCTAATCTGGCCTTTAACTGACTAAGCAACGTTTTCAGAAAAGTGAAAGGTTGAAACCTTTCTTTGGATCTCTAAATAGCTGTTTCATTAGCAAGGATTTGTTCAGTTACATACGCACAAATACTAGAATGTTTTGGGAAAACTAAGCAGGGTGCCTATTCTTTTTAACATTAGTATAACTAAGTTTTTTCAGGTTGCAAAACCTTTTGCACTGCAAAATGAACATCTAGTAGATTATTTAAATGTTCTTGGTCTCTCATGAAAAGAGCAGCATCATAAGACTTCTCAAGAATGGTGGTATTCTTTCCACCAACTCATGGAAAATTGCAGCATTTGGATGGAGAAGCAACAAAACTCCAACTTTTTAATCTGATTATGTAAATCAAGATTGATTATAAAATCAAATTTTCATACCTGATTATGTAAATCAAGATCTCTAAGTATTTGTGAAACACTATTCCCAGCTTTATCACATAAGTCATTCTGAACTGAAACAGGAGATTAGTCTCCAACCTTTCCAGCTAGACATACCCACTACCTCCAGTAGCCAAATAGGTATAGAATTTCAATGTTCTTTTGATACAGAATATAATATGGATGTGTGCAACAAACTGGCCAGCAGTATCTTTTTAGCTACAGTCCCTATGCACCTATCAAACCAACAATAACAACGCATTCCTGATATTGATCACCTGAGACGCTGTTAGATCCAAAACATTCTTTGTTTTTGTTTAGAGAGACAGATGGCATACAAAAGGGATAAGCTGCCCTGGTTCTACTTCTAATCACAGAAATGGAAGCCAACTGAAATGTTTCTCTGCTGCTCTTTTTTTTTTTCTTTTTTTTTTTTTTTCTTCCAACTGAAATTTACCTCCCAGCTCTGTCATCATTACCTTTCTGGGCTGAACAGCAGCAGCATTCAATAATATCTGGGCATTCAATAAGGATTTAAGAAAAAAAGATTGCTAGCTGTACCTAATATTTGCCAGCAGTATGCAATGCAGCTCCAACATGACCTAGACAAAGGAAAAAAAAAAGGCTTCCCCTCTCCATCTCACAGCTAAAATTAACCACAAAGATTCAAAGAAAAATAAATATTCCATCCTTTTGCACATGCATAGGAAATTATAAGCTTTCTCCTTCTTGTTACTCCTTATTTGTGGTAAAACCAGTAATTTCTTACATGCAAGTGAAATAAAGGCACAATTTGCCCCACAAGGTTCACTGGCATTGAGTCTAGGAACTAAGTTAGATCACAATGCGCATTTTGTATCTGAGCAAAAACAGTATCTAATTTAACACAGCAGGAACTTGGAGCACAAAATTCCAATAAAGTTGTTCCTCAACACACAATAATCTTACCAACCACATCATCATGCTTCACTAAAATATTATATCAGTCTAAAACTCTCAACTTCAATTATTTACCAGATTAAGACACAGAGGTATTTTAAAACAAGAGGAGTACTGAAAACCTGTTAAAGTACATACTGTTTGTGTGGAAAATCAACAATAATTCCTGAGGTAGATAATACACAAGGCAAGAAAATTTTGAAATGACGCAGTGTTTTATTTTTTTAATTCAGTCAGCGTGTCAATTTTTTCATGTTATTCAAATATAGAAAAGTTCATTTTATAAAACAAGAAATTCTGCTTATTATTATACAACAGAAATTCAATAATGTATAATAATAATAATTAAATAATTCATATTATGGCTATCTAGCACTGGACAGGCTTGCAGTCATTTCAACTCTTCATATAAAAAGGCATATAAACTCTCCATATAAAAAAAGTTTTAGCATCTACATTTTAAAAAACTATTATTCAACCAGGAAACAGCAAAAAATGAAAAGTAACTATATGAAAGTGATATAAAATGCTACTCTTCACCATTAAAATTGTGATTCTTATGAGCAGACTTTGTTAAACATACCATTTTCCAAATGCATGCTAAATAACATAAGCTAGCTATTTAGGTTAAGATTTTTGTGTGGTTACTGTATTGGCTCACCAGAGCAGAACTAATTAACTTTCATTCTGAGAAAACAGACTAAGAAGTTTGCTTAAACTATTCAAGCCTCTCATTAATAAGAAAGTCACTTACCTCTTCCCTCTTCCAATCTATGTCTCCTATTTACACGTTGCCGCTTTTCTTCTTGCCGTAACTGAAGGTGTTCTTCAATATTAACTCCAGGAACAGGGACAGCTACATAGATTAAGAAAATAAAATATACAAAACTATCTTTAAAAATTGTTATGATGGTAATAAACCCTAGAAGGAGTTATGTAAATGAAAACTGAAGCCTACTTACTATCTGCTCTTTGTATGGCTCTGACACAGTATTTAGAAATAAAGAAGTTGAGTAAATTTGGAGAAGAGTTTTAGGCCCTCTCTCTAAATTTCTTGGTTTTCATGAAGCTGCCACAATTCCAACATCACTGAACAGTATTTAGTACTTTCTTTCTATTAGGCATATACATATTTATATTTAATTACATGTTGTCATGGTTATCTCAATTTTTCCCCAAAAAGTTTCAGAAAGGATTATTAATAAAACAAGCATAAAATTGCTTATATATTTTAAAAGCGTTTTAAACAGATATTTTTTAGTTTAAGAATGCTTTACCTACTATATGCTCTGTGCTTACCAAGAAGCATGCAATTACTTCAATGCATGTATACATCTGTATGTAAATCCGACTTATTTACCAAACTAGCTAATTTAATAGGAATTTGAAACAAACTGATAAGCACTTTTTAAAACAGAAAACATGACTTGAATGAACGCAACAATAAAACTACTATAAGCACTACCTTTTCCAATGTTTTTTCAGCAAATTGCAACAACCTAAAAAAATACACCTTGTCCCCAGTATCAGACAAAAATTCCACCTGGAAGCACTGTCACTTTTCTCCAGACAAATGCGGTCAACCAGTTCAACGCCCTCACCTCAAACTGTGCCAAGCCCAACACAGGACCAAGAGCTGTTGTCTATCCTGCTAGCAGAGGAGTTAGCAAAGCAGAGGTTAGCACAAAAACCGTTAACTCCTCCCTGGTCATGCACGAGAATAGAGCTGTGAAGCAGAGCTGCTATTGCCACATTCGCCATCAGTATAAACCTAACTTCCGTGATAGCCATATACAAGCAAATTACATTTAAAAATATCTGTATGGAAGTATCAGGACTGCACAGTGATCTTATTTGGGGTTCTTAGTGTTAACTTATCAAGAGAACCACTTCTAGTTTCTATTTAACTTCTGCTTGGGGAAAAAAATCCCACAAAGTGCAGCATATAATTTTCTATTATTACTCTTCCCTCCCCCCCGCCCCCAATAAATTGGTGAGATGTATAAATATTTTAAGTCACGTGTCTGATTATTTTATGGTCCTTTTCTATACCAGATTCTATAACCATACATCCATGCAGGATTAAGGGCTCTATGTACATCTAAATATATAAAAAAAAGTAAGGAAGGAAAGTCTAATCTCCAAAAACCTATAACTGCCCAGCTGTAAGTACAGAGAATACCATATTAAAAATGCTGTGATAACAGATCCTACAAGGCAAGATCCCAAACTGTATTTTCCAATAATCATACCAGTTGGTATTTTTCCCCTAAGGTGGGTTTTTTGGGGGAGGGGTGGGTGGGAGGTGTTTTGTATATTTTGTTTTTTTAAAGTAATTTCCACATTCCTGGCAGCTCCTTTTCTCTGAAAATTTCTAAGAGAAGAAAGAAAAAAGTTTTCAAGAAACAATATTCCCCATCTTTTATGTGACTGCAAAAAACCCTGAGAAAAAGATTATAGAAAAATTTTCAGGCTATCAAAAAAGGACAAGAACAACTTTGTAGTATCAGCATTAGTATCATAACCACACAGGTCAAAATGGCATACGTCTATAGTAAGGGCAAGTTTAAAATATTTCACTTACCAGAATGATCCCACTTTGCTATATCACCAATAAATAAATCTGCCTGATAAGCAACATTTTATACATTTTAACAACATTATACTAAAACTGCCCTGTAAGTCTAGAAGTTCAGTAATTTGATTGGAAAGAAAGAACTACATTACTTGAAGATACAAAGCTTCATCATACAGAAGAATCAAAATACTAACCGAAATATTAACTGAAAAGAACAAACCTATTTCTAAAGTAACCTGTTACTCCAATTCAAGTTTCAAAAGTCAGCAGTGTGATTGAGTTTATTAAAGAGTGTAAACAGATATACTGAGGGAAAAAACAAAAGGTGCAGTAAGAAAGAAAATTAAAAGCCGTTTTGCTAATCTCACATCACTTACCCAGCAAGAGATCTAAAGGTATCATCTCTTTTACAGCATCGAGGATTCCTCTTTGCCTTGCTTCCTGGCCATCCAGTTCTCTAGCACACGCCTTGCAGCAGCCACATACAGCACAGCCCGACTCACCTGAGCCACAGCCACAGATTCTGCAGCAAACAGAGTTGCTTTATCACTATCTTTTATTTTCGTGCATTAGTGATGCCTTGGTAATTAAAACATATGTTATTAGTTTGTTCTATCTGCAGGCATGTAATTTTTCCTGCAATAAACAGAAAGTATAGCTAGTTCAAATCTTAGCAGCTGTGGCATGCTGCCAGGGAGCATACACTGACCCTACATATCTGAACTGACTTCTCAGCATTAACTTTTCTTCATTTAATTAAACATACACCACATGAAAACATGAACAAGGAAACAATGAGCACATGCAATGTTGGAGAAATAGTAATAGCACTATGTAAAGCAGTGGCCCTTTATGCAGCTCAACCCTGCAGTAACAGATAAAAACAGCTGGAACAGCAAGATAAAA
Source organism: Pygoscelis adeliae (assembly GCF_000699105.1). Lineage (NCBI taxonomy): Eukaryota > Metazoa > Chordata > Aves > Sphenisciformes > Spheniscidae > Pygoscelis > Pygoscelis adeliae. The sequence continues at coordinate 259,807 of NW_008825547.1, forward strand.
AACTTCCATCATAGGACGAAGAAAGGTTATCCCAAAGCCAGCAGCTCTGTCAAGAGACAGATTATATTAGCGTTCATATTCAACAGCTTCTAGTAAAGAACTACATGCTAAAGAAATGTAAAAAAAAAAAAAGCATTTAAAACTAAATCACATGCAACCACCACAAGCTATTTACAAAAATTTTAACCTACTTCTGAATTTAAAAGCACAGACTCTTTTTAGATATAACGCTATCTTAGATTGAAGTTTAAGAACACATCAACTCAGTTGACATTCAACACGTACTTTAGCCATTCAACACACTAGAGCAAGTATATTTCCATACGCCTGCTTACCCTCCAGGTACTCTGTCAGGACGCCCACTACTAACGCAGCTAGCTCCATAGCCTGTGCAATCTCCACATACAGTGCACACCATACACTGCTCCAGCTTCCATTTATGCATGCCTGGAGGACACATCATGGACTTCTCATCTTTTTCATCCAGTTCCTCTTCTAGGTCTTCATCCATTGCTGTTGCCATGTTCTCAACTCCAAAACCTAATTAAGATATCGAAACAAGAAATAGCTGTTTTCTGAGGCCAACAGTGGCTACTGAGGAAGCTCTGAAGAACACTCGCAGATCAGATTGTAAAAGAAATAACTAGGCATGCCTGATTTGCATTCTCAGCCAGCACAATGACACTTTTGAAACTTCTCTGAGCATGGACTGGGGTATATATCTAGGTTTCACAACTAAAAGGGAAACATTTACATTGAGTATACAAAGTAACAGGTCATTTACTTGTCCCGTATAAAATATTCCAATCCAGCAAAGGTGAATAGGTATGATTTTTCATACCTATATTTAGGAGTAACAGAAACGTTCAGTTGTGTGGAGAAAGATGTAGATTTGCATTCATGCCCTGTTCAAGCAAAAAACAGCCTCGAGACTGAATGCAAACAAGGAAAGGTAGAAAATTTTTTCTTACTAGGACAACGGCACATAGTAAGACAAGGAGTGATGAGGTTTGGTTTTATTCATTTGTTTTAAAGAAAAGCTTTTTCACCGACAAAAGAAAAGTAATTGAGTTTTGTTATTGTAACATAACTAAGTTTATTAGTATGTGCAGAACATCAAATACCTGACAGTTGAAGTGAAAGCATCCATACCTGTTTTTTTTTAAGCACATTGCATGTACTTAAGTTTTAGTATTGGAATTATATTTCATAATAAAATGCTTAGTTATGTTTTCACTTGTGATATTTTCGAGCACACAAAACAAAAGGAAAAATCTAGGTCCCTCACCTTTTCCTCCCTGGCTCATGGAGCCTGTGTCTCGTCCACACTGTCCTTTATTATTTACGCCAAATGTCCAAACTTCTCCATTCTTCATCAACACACAGGTGTGAGCTTTGCCCATGGCTACTTGAGTCACAAAATGGCCTTTCAAATCTGTTACTAAACCTATAAGACATATACAATTGAGTGGCAAATTCCGCTTTCTACCTGAGAAGGAAACTTCAGTGATATAACAAAATTGCTAGTGGATACTGACAATTTTTAAATTAACGGCAAGGGAGAAAAACAGCAGATATAAAAAACAAGATAGAATAAGAAGCGAAAGCAGAATTAGGCCTAGGCCATTTGTCCTGCAAAGAAAGGAAAGTCGAAACCAAACCAAAGCCTGCTGCAAATCACTTCTTCTGAAAAACAATTCTAAAGGAGTCATAACGCCATTGGAGTTTATTTCTTTAATATTTTATTTAAATTGAGATGTACTGGATCACCTGCAAATTCAAAACAGGCTGTCTTGTGAGCAGAGAAATGTACAAGGCCTGGTTTCCTGCAGCCTTTGTTCATAACAAAACATGACTCATTTCTGTGACTTTTCCCTGTGTGGCCTTCTAGTATCAGATTAATACAACAAATGATTTTTTTTTTCCTCCTTAGTGGAAGCATTCATCCGGTATTTGTCACCAGTGCTGCTACATATTTTTACAGAACTTAAGGAAACTGTCTTCTCTTTCTATCCTTCTGTCATATTTGGCTGAATCAGCAGAAATTCAGAAATCTATTAGGAGAGTAAGAAACACACAAACATCATTTCCACAGGCTAAAAACTTCCAGACTAATTTCAATTACTCTAGTTGAGAAATCATTTGAAAGACAAATATTAACTTACTTGTACTATCAGAGTAAATGGCATCTTTTCCAAACATGTAGAGTTCTCCATCTTTTGAAATTACAGAACTGCTTCCATTATTGCACGCTGTAGATATGACAATCTTTCCTTCCATTTTAATAATTTTTTTAGGCTTATATGGTTTTGACTGTCGTCTGCTTTTAGCTTTAAATAAATAAATAAATTGCAAGTCATTCTACCAAAAAACCTTCAAAGGCACAATAGCGTTTGTTTTATAATTAGGGGTTAGTTTTCAAACTGCTACTGAAAAAAAATCCATCTGTATGATCTCCTGGTCTAATTTTTATTGGATTACACTGCTTTCTCTCAAAAAATTCAATGGCAAGCAAAGTCATGACTAGATAGGTGTCTTTCAGGAATGATTCTTCAAGTTTTTCTTTTATATATATATATATACACACACACTAACTTTATGAACTTTACAAAGCAGCACACAGTAAAAAAAGTTCTCATTGCCATCTGAGAAGAATATATATGAAACATATGCACAATAAGTTCAGAGAAATGTTGCACAAGGTCATTTTTTAAAAAGAAAAATATTAAATTCTCAATTTATTAAAACCATGTTTAGAAAACCTTTGAGTCACAACAGATTCCCACAAAAGGAAAAAGGGAAGAAAAAGTACTAAAAGAAAAAAAAAAACACCCCAAAATCATTGTTTGCAATCTGGCCTCAAACAAAACAGTAACAACACAGGTAAAGACTGGATAAAACAACTAACAGCTACCATCACCACCTATGAATTTTTGCCCAAGTCAGAGAACTGCCAGCTACTTGCACTTGCTGACAATTACCAACTTTCTACAAAGAACGCACACACACCCTGCTGACAGAAACTCAAGTCTCCCTGCCGAGGTTTAAAAGAAATCAGGAGGAAAAAAAAAAAAAAATTAAAACTTGTGCAGATCCACTCTGAGCCAAATTAGAGAGTGACAAAGAGAACTAGATGAGTTAGAAAAGAGTTGAACTTTTACAAGAACTCAGAAAGACCTTGATCAGGTCCTTCAGCAGATTCTTCAGTAAGAAGATCTAATTAAGCACTAAATCTTCTCACCTAAATTTTGCTAGTTTAAACAAAAGCAGTGACAGCAATTTACTTCAAAGTGCTAAACTGCTGTTTCACCTGAAATTGTAGATTAATTAAATATACAACAAAAAGAATGAGTTTAATTGTATTTTGGATAACGTCCTGTGCTGGCTTTGGCTGGGATAGAGTTAATTTTCTTCATAGTAGCTAGTATGGGGCTATGTTTTGGATTTGTGCTGGGAACAGTGTTGATAATACAGGGAGGTTTTTGTTACTGCTGAGCAGTGCTGACACAGAGTCAAGGCCTTTTCTGCTTCTCACACCACCCTGACCAGCGACTAGGCTGGGGGTGCACAAGAAGTTGGGAGAGGACACCGCCGGTACAGCTGACCCCAGCTGACCAAAGGGATAATTCCATACCATATGACGTCATGCTCAGCATATAAGGCTAGGGGAAGAAGAAGGAAGGGGGGGACGTTTGGAGCAATGGCGTTTTGTCTTCCCAAGTAACCGTTACGCGTGATGGAGCCCTGCTTTCCTGGAGATGGCTGAACACCTGCCTGCCCATGGGAAGTAGTGAATGAATTCCTTGTTTTGCTTTGTTTGTGTGCGCGGCTTTTGCTTTACCTATTAAACTGTCTTTATCTCAACCCATGAGTTTTCTCACTTTTACTCTTCTGATTCTCTCCCCCATCCCAGCGGGGGGGAGTGAGTGAGCAGCTCTGTGGTTCTTAGTTGCTGGCTCGGGTTAAACTACAACACTTCCAAATAACTGCACAAAGAACTGAAATTTGTGCTTTTAAATGTATTTCCTGAAACCTTTTTGTTTGAATCTCTTAAATTTACTCTACATTTACTGGAGAAAGTAGTATGATTTTTTCCCACACAGTTTTCCGTAGATTTGCATTTAAGAAGACTCTACAAAGTTACTATAGCACATATCAAGTTTGTCATCCAAAGGTTTTTGCACAGGAGTACTACTATTAACTTCCTCTCCCCTGAACACATTCAAGAATCCACTCCATATGCATTATCAAACCTTAAAATATTTTTTTGCCTGTATTTTAGTTATATTACATGGGAAAACCCACACATTCTTGGGGAATACTGTCAGCGTAGTTAATCTTTCACAGGAACAGTAAGTTAAATATGCTTTGTTTCTGCATGAGCTATGCCATACCTCACGTATGCAGCCCACTGAGTTTTTGTTAACAACTTTCTTGAAAGGTAAAACTCCTACACAGTTGATTGAGACAAAGCTGGACTCTACCGCTGCTGTTTATCAAGATTTTAAATCTATTTTAAATCAATTTTTAAATTCTAACCATCTACTACTACCTGAAGACTTGAATTTTATACCAACATTTGAGTGTTATTTATCATATTTCTGACTGACTGCACTGAGGCACAAAAATTTCAGTGTTATTAAATCTGTGTTTAATTTCTATGGCTAGCAGACTGAACTTTTCCACAAACCTGCTTTGTGAAAAATATATTGATTTTAATGGTAACATCAAACTACACTATTAAAACAGAACATTATTGAGAGATTAATTTGAATTTGAGTTAGGCTTCAATATTATATGAAAATGCTATCTATGAAATATACATTACATTATCCTATTAAAATATACATGTTGTGAGGCTGACAACTCAAAAATACCAGCTTTGATTTAAGATCCTCAGGAGCTAGGTATTTTTCAAAACACATTCTTTATTTTTTTTTAATTAATCTAACACAACGTAACAGAACAGTCTGTTTCCTAAAATGAAGTATTTAATTTAATGTCACAGCAGATGACAGCTTTAGGGCACCTAAAGCCATCTTTCATTGTCTATATGATAAAGTATTTCAACCTAAACACACAACTTTAGAGATCAAAACTAGGAAATTTGTTAATTTTATATTGACGAGGCATTTGTTAGTCTGAAGATCAAATTAATCTGTCTTCTCTAATGTCTGAAGAGTTATGCTTGATCAAGCACAGAAGACCACGCTTCTACAATTTCTAATCAATGTTCCTCTCCATCATGGAGAGGCATTAGCTGGCAAAAGACCTGTTTCCAAAGTTCTCTAAAACAACAGTGAAGAGGCAAAAGTTTGGCTCTTCAGTTTTTCAGACCAAGTCCCAAGCAGACAGCATGGCCTCTTGACCAAACTTATGACTGCCACTTGTCAGGACAACTCCAGAATAGTACTCCCACCACACAATCCAAACTGTGGTAAAACTGAGATCAACATCTCTAGCTGGGAGAGGCGGTAACACTGGTTGTCAGGACCTGTGGCTGGCATAAAATTCAAACCCAATGGCACACTTACATATTCTTGGAAAATGTTAAAACTCTTGTTTTCAAATTAAAAGGTGGTTAATAGGCTTTTATCAACCATTGGTCAAGCAAGCATAATACGTACTCGATTCACCATCCTCTCCTTTACTAGCAGAACCTGTGAAGAATATGCTTCCATCCTCAGCAACAAGTAAGGCATGTGAGCCATCATGTCCAACAGAGAACTGAATAATCTTTGGAGATTTTG
>NW_008825547.1:265576-270468 GCF_000699105.1 Pygoscelis adeliae
GGACCACCTTGTTTGATTCCAAGGCTCTGGTATTTGCCAGTATAATAAATCTAGGAGAAAAGAGTTTATAATTTTCAGTTATGCCACAGCACTTTAAGCTTGCATAAAGTTTCATTGTTTTTAAATCCTGTCATTTCAAACCATACAGAACTTCTCCTGACTTTGTTTACACTATTTCAATATCTCTATCCTAAACCCATGAAATTTGACTTAATGGGGGAAACATTCCGATTAGATTCTGCTTGTTTTGAAATGTGCTTTCTACTGTGCCACAGAGTTAGTTTTCACATATAATTGTTTGGCTAAATAAGCTGAACACACAAGAAAGAACTGTTCAGGAGAAACTACTCAGAGGAAACTAAGCATTTAAAACACTTAAGAGAAATGTCTAGTCTGTGTAAAAACAAGATGGTATTATAACAATAAAAATAATTAAAAATACCAAATTACTACAGATTTTAACATGCTTCAACACGTTTTTAAAACTCATTTTCAGTAAATGCACAGTGGCCACTGAGCACATACACAGTAACACAGAAGAAGATATTTCACATGAACAAACAGAAAACTACTGATATGGACTGAAAAATTTCCTCTAGAGCCATGCTACTCAACAGTACTATAAAATGGATGTGTTAACCTATGTGGGCACCTAAAGCCATCTTCCATTGTCTTATAAAGTGTATTTCATACCTAAACACACAACTTTAGAGATCAAAACCAGGAAATTTGTTAATTTTATATTGAAGATGCATTTGTTAGTCCGAAGATCAAATTATTCTGTCTCCTCTAATGTCTGAAGAGTTCTGCTTGATCAAATTCTGTTTCATACTATTAAATTTTATTAGGAAAAAAAAGTTAAGTTTATTTATTAACATTTTCACCAATCTCACTGTTTTGATAGCAGCAGAGCAAGGCCTTCATTCCAATAAAGCAACACAATTCTGAACACAGGAAAACAAAAAACTATGCTTATACAACAAGTAAAATAACATTAGTTTCCCAAACCAAAATAGAAACACAGTAAATAATGTAAAAAGTCACAGTGACAATAAGCAAAATTATTTCTCAATTTCAATGAATATGCAAATGCCTCTGAAAAACAGTCTCCACTGAGCAGAACCAACATATCAAATCATTAAGAATAGGTTTAAAGAAATCAGTTGAAAACTTTGCATAGGGGAAGTCAATAATTCTCTGAAGGATCGGAAAAATCAGGCTGGGATTTAAATAAATGACTATGGTCAGAGTGTTTATGGAAAGTTATGAGGTAAAAAATTTTGCAAATGTACTAATACATCATTTGTAGACAAAAGGTAATTTTGTCCCCCAAATCTAAAACAAAGCCCCACACTGTGGGGCAAGTAAGATTGACTAGAAATTCCTATAAATTCAAGCCACAGATTTCTCAATGGTTCCAACACCATCTGTTTATGTTTTCAAATAACTATTTGCCTTTTTCCCTTTAAAGTGGGCTCTGAAAATGTATTTCAATATTTAAAGTCATTCTAACATACTAAAAAGGCAAAAAGGAATTGTGGAAAATAATAATTAAATTTAAAAAACATGTAGAAATACATTGATGCAATTTGCTGTTTACTACGAAACATTTTCAGTACCTTTCCACTAGCAGTTTTCATTAGTGCAAACTCTCTTCCAGCACCAAGGACAGCTGATTCCTCATCAAACCCTGTACCTGTGCGAGTAAGATTGCGTTAACTGAACAGTTTAACCAGGCAGTTTCACAGACCAGTTTATGGACCTAACTGTGTCAGGGAGAGTTTGTCATGACAAAGGTTCTAAGAAAGTTACAAGTGAAACAAAGTTTTGCTGCCACAAGAAGGCTTACCGGGCTAGACCTGGCAGAGCTGTTCAAAGACGAAAAAAGCACTAGCATAAGAGCAACTGCACTTAATCAGACAAAAGGTCCGTGTAGCCATATATGCTTTTGTTCTGATAGTGCCAAAAGCAGACACCTAACAGAGAAAAAAAAAAAAAAAAAACAAAGCAAAGGCCAAGTGATATTTCTCCAAAATACCTTCACAGACACCAACAATTTTGCATTTCAAATTCTGATGCAAAGGTGGTTTCCACGTATTTAGTATCTTTCAATGCATTTCTTTTCCATTAATCCAGCCAGCAGTCCTTTTAACTTTTGCTAACTTTGACCCACAGCAAGGAGTTCTATAGCTTAACTACATGTTATACGAGCACTATTATGAAGTCCAAGCTTCAAACAATTATATATTTATCATACAACTAGAGGAAAATACTGGAAAACCATGGATAGTGCTATAGACAGAAAGGTGGTTCAAAATGAATGTATGGATTACTGTGAGTCAAATAATGCTTGAGCAGTTTCAAAACCCTTGTACTTCTGCACGTGTTTATAATGGAGCTATACCTTCCTGCACATAATAAAGGCAAACAAAGGGAAGGGCAGTGTTTCAGTTTTATTATTTGAATTACTAGGCTTGTTATTAACCTTCAAAGAAGAGGACTTACTGATAATGTGCAAGTCTTTCTCCAGATCAAACAATGAAATGCCACAGGCATGTAAGCATTTTCTTGCAAGCTTAAGCTGCAGTTCTTGCTGCAGTACTGGCTCAGTACTTGTTGCAAATATTCGCACTACAAAGCCATCCTGCAATAAAAAAAAAAAAGAAAAATCTACTTTATACAGCATAATAAATGCATTAATTTACTTTTCATGGCTTAAGTGCATCGGTATAATACTATTTCAGAGTAAATTATCAGAGGACACATTGATAAAGTAACATTTATTATAGAGGAGAAAAGAAGAAAATGCCAAAGAGGATGAGCTGAAGATAAGCATCTGATAGACCTCAAACATACATTGAATTGTATGAAAACACTATGAACACTATCAAAATAGTGAATTGCTACAGAAATAATTAACTCTGAATTTCACTATAGAAATCTTGCCTTTATAACTATTTACATCTATCTTTTAAGCCCTCAGCTTCTCCTGATTCAGAACCCCAAATTCTGCACGCAGTTTAAGAGTGACTGCTTTGAAGAGAAGCTAAAACAGGTTTCTGTTTACAAGTGCAGATGAAGTATCTTCATCTGGCCATGTTAAAAAAAAGTTGTTCTGTTAGCAGGGAAATGGATTAATCCTAGTTTTCTTATAGTTGCATGTCTGGCATCTCTTGCCAACCCTGTCTCACCCCACCCCTGCCCCACCCCTGTTTTACAGCTTTCTCACTGTCAAAAAACAGTGACCAGTCCAGAACTAAGAATGTAGTAACTGTCTGCCGAACAAAACACAGAACAGCTAGAACTGTTTTGCCCCTAGTAAAAGCACTTATTTGGGTTTCCACAGCTTTGGCCAACATTTCTCATATAAAGATCTATTGGAATGTAATATCTTTCATACCTCTTCTATTAAATCTGGCTGAAATTCCCCAACAAGTACCAAAGCAATTACAGGAAATTAAATTAGAAAAAAAAAATACTAGAAAAAAATTATAAATAGCTCTAAGCTTATCCCACAGAGACCGTGTAGAATAACATGTTAAAAAGCCACTATTCCATGTATAAGATTTTTTTCCTCAGAAAGAGCAACAAAGTTTTTCTTAAAACTTATCTGAAAAATAAAAAAAAAAAAAATCTGAGAAATACATCACAAATCGAAATTGTCTGGATAAATACCAAAATACTGCTCCTTTATGAACAAATATGGCAGTTTCTCATTAACTCTAGTTACATGGATTTCTTCCTTAGCTGTGTGAGTGAAGAAAAAGCCAAACATTAAGCAAAAAGGAAGCTACAAGCATTGTAAAATAAAACAATTCAGTTGAGAGAAAAATAGTTTAGCCACCATATGTAACACTTACATCTCTAGATGCTGCTATTTGATTAATATATTCTCCATCAGTGAAAAGGATATTCTGCCCTTCGGTATGACAATCTGTGAGAGAAAGATGAAGTGCACTATATCAGTTTATATTAACATACATACACACTGTTCTCTGCCTCTGTCTAATTCATTCTCACTACAATCAGACTATGAGAGTTCTAGTTTGTCTTAAGAGAGGTCATACCGTTCTGATAACATTTTATGCTAGAATCTCCTCTCTCACCAAAAGCATATGCTACTTCTTTGTCTCTTTAAGAGTTATTAAACTGCCCCCTGTATAACAACCAGCGCCACTGAGAAAAGGCAGACTATGAGAGTTCTAGTTTGTCTTAAGAGAGGTCATACCGTTCTGATAACATTTTATGCTAGAATCTCCTCTCTCACCAAAAGCATATGCTACTTCTTTGTCTCTTTAAGAGTTATTAAACTGCCCCCTGTATAACAACCAGCGCCACTGAGAAAAGGCGACAGGTGATAGTAGTAGGCAACTCTCCTCTGAGAGGTACGGAGGCACCCATTTGCCAACCAGACACACCCTCTAGAGACGTGCGCTGCTTGCCGGGGGCTCGCATCAGGGATGTCACCAAGAGGCTACCAAGCCTCGTACAGTCCACTGACTATTATCTGCTGCTGCTGTTTCACATGGGCACCAGTGACACAGCCAGGAGCAGTCTGAGGACTATCAAGGACTGGAGACCTGGGAGCGGCGGTAAGGGACTTGGGAGTGCAGGTAGTTTTCTCATCAATCCTGCCGGTCAAAGAAAAGGGTTTGAAAGGGCCAGTCGAATCTGGTGAGTCAACAAATGGTTATGGGACTGGTGCCATCTTCAGTCATAGGCTTGCCAAGCTGGTGAAGAGGGCTTTAAACTAGAGATGCTGGGGAAGGGGAACCTCAATCCATCCCACTCCTACCAGCTTGATGCCAGGGCCAGCAGTAGATGCCCAGAGCCTGGAGAAGCATCACAGGTCAGCAGGAGAGTGCCTGAAGAGCAGCACAAAGGAACTCCAG
>NW_008825547.1:273020-273347 GCF_000699105.1 Pygoscelis adeliae
ACAGACCTGTTGGAGCAGGTCCAGAGGAGGGCCACAAAAATGATCAGGGGGATGGAACGCCTCTCCTATGAAGAAAGGCTGAGAAGAGTTGGGGTTGTTCAGCCTAGAGAAGGCTTTGGGGAGACTTTATTGCAGCCTATCAGTACTTAAAGGGGGCTTCTAAAAAAGATGGTGGCAAATTTTTTAGCAGGGCCTGTTGTGACAGGACAAGGGGGAACGGCTTTAAACTAAAGGGGGGTAGATATAGATTAGACATAAGGAAGAAATTTTTTACGCTGAGGGTGGTGAAACACTGGCACAGGTTGCCCAGAGAGGTGGTGGATGCTC
>NW_008825547.1:273363-273597 GCF_000699105.1 Pygoscelis adeliae
CGGCTGAGGGAACTGGGGTTGTTTAGCCTGGAGAAAAGGAGGCTGAGGGGACACCTCATCGTGCTCTACAACTACCTGAAAGGAGGTTGTAGCGAGGTGGGTGTCGGTCTCTTCTCCCAAGTAACAAGCGATAGGATGAGAGGAAATGGCCTCAAGTTGCACCAGGGGAGGTTTAGATTGGACGTGAGGAAAAATCTCATTACTGAAAGAGTGGTTAAACATTGGAACAGGCTG
>NW_008825547.1:273627-287684 GCF_000699105.1 Pygoscelis adeliae
ATTGGAACAGGCTGCCCAGGGAAGCAGTTGAGTCACCATCCCTGGAGGTATTTAAAAGACGTGTAGATGAGGCGCTTAGGGACATGGTTTAGTGGGCACGATGGTGTTGGATTGACAGTTGGACTCAATGATCTTAGAGGTCTTTTCCAACCTTAATGATCCTATGATTCTGTGTCCTTGCCCATGGCAGGGGTTTGGACTAGATGACCTTTAGAGGTTCCTTCCAACCCAAACTATTCTATGATTGTATGAAATGTAAGGGGTTACCCCAATATTTAACTGCAAAAACATTTAGTATTCACCTGTGAGGGGTATTCTAAACTATTATAACACCACTAAATTCTAATTTTCTGGGAGTGTTAGTCTTTCTCCTTCCCCAAAGACAATTTTTTTTTTTTTTTTTTTTTGTAAGATAAGGGCCGTTATCTTTAAAGAAATATTTCCTCAGTCCAGCATATAAAATCTACAGAAATAAATGAAACAGAATCAAACTTTTCATTATTCATCTCATTTTCCCATTGTTTATAAACTTCGCTGAACTATTAACTAGGTTTTTTTGAGAACTATAAAGCATTTACTTGAATGCATCACACATTTATTGAAAACAGGCCAGCTGTTTCCAAGAAAATAAGGTAGTGAACCATATTAGGGGAAAAAAGAAAAAGACCACTTTCTCTGCAAGTTTAAAAGTATGTCCCTACACCTTCTGTTCTTCCCTTCCTGCTCTGCTGATGGAGCTACTAACAAAGAGATAGATATTATGTGGCTTGTAAGGTGCTTGTTTCATTGATTACACACAGGAAAGAGACCTCTTCCAAAAATACTGAAGGACAGCTACTTTACACTCTAAATGTTTGCTTCATAACCTGAACAAAGATCCAGTATCAGTCATTTTATCTAACAAATTTAATGCTAAATGAAGCACACATAATATCCTTCCAGCATAACCAGCAAGTTTGCTATTTTTTGCTAGCTACCTAGAGTGTTCTATTAAAAATACTACAGCTGAAAAAAAACCACAGTATTCACAAACCCATAAAACTTGTTTACTTTTTCCTGCTATACTGCCCAGTCCAAAACAGTATCTTACCAGGAACAGAATATGCATTAGGTGGCCTTCTCTAATTCTCACATCTTGAAGTAACAGACCTAAAGTAGACAACCCGCCCCTTAGAGCACACACAGATATGAATCACAAAGAGGGTAAGCAGCAAGCAGGATGGAGAATGGCAGATACACTGAAGTTTGAAATACTGCTCTCTCAAAAATATTCCTAGATTTAATGTCCAAAGTCAGATCACGTTACTAATTGTCTGTGCTGCAAAGTGATATTAGTGATAAAACAAAAGAGTTGTCAATAATTTGAAGAGAAGTTCCAAAAATAATCTAAATGACATTTCTGAAAGGTTATAGGAAGTTGGTAAGTATTAAGATCCCTTGAATGGCTGAAAATTACATGCTCACATAAGCATAACAGTCAAGGAAACAGGATATTCTGGCCATGAGTGGGTCCATATTACACAGTTTGGCCTATTTCTCGAGTCATTTCAAGAAGAGGCGAGCCTCCCAGTAAACATTTTTGGGGGTTGTTTATATGTTTGGTAGGTGTGTTCATAGAGGAAATCTGAAACAGGGCTGCTGCTTTTTTTTTTTTTTAAAATATATGTTCTTCAGAAGACTTCCTAAAAATTAGCACTTGATTAGATAACATCCAGGCCCAGCATTAAATATCAAATTGATAGGGAGAGTAGAAAATGGAAGGCAAATGGAATATCTGCAAGAAGTAGGATAGTATGGCGTCTCAGCTAGCAAGGAGCTCTTATGATCAACTGTAGTCTTATTCAATCTGACTCTGGAAATTACTCTGGGGACAACAATATCCAAGGTTTTTGTCTGGAGATTACTATAACAGAAAGGGCTTATGTTTTAGTTAAAGGACATAACTACAGACATCTGTTAATCACAGCTTCCTTAGAGGCTTCAAGAGAATATAACAGTCAAGCATCACCTTCCATATTTATATAGTGCATCCTGTGCCTGCAAATAAGTACTCTTGAGCTCATCTAGGCTGCCCTCAGTTAGCAGTACTTTTCAAACTAAGTGAATAGTCCTGAGTGCCAAGATATTAACGTGTAATTTCAAAGAACAATGAAACCATATACCATGTAACTTCAACTTCTTCAGCTGAACACAGCAACCTTTCTCTGAGGTATGCAGTAAACATTACTGTTAAAGAAATGGTCAAGATAAAAACCTTCTCTGTAAATTCAGGTCCAATCACATAGAAAATCTCATAGAATTCAGGGATTCTTTTAAGATATTTGGACTGGGAAAACAGATCCACAGCTCAAGGACTGTGTATGAAGCTTGGCAAAGGCGTTAGATACAATAATGTTGACACACAGTCTGGTAGTTCCAGATACATTGTCAGATTTGCTAGATCATCTATCAGAGTGGAAAGACTGCCCTTTGAAATAGAAGTTTATGGTTTCAAGAAGCTGGTGGATCCTACTGTCTGAGAAAGGAGAAAATAATGTTCCATAGCTCACTGAGTTTTCTAAGGTCACATGACTCCTAGCTAGGATCAACTCCTAATCACATCTCCTGATGAACTCCTAATCTCCTACGCATCCCTGTATGAATACCTTATTTAAATGCATTATCACCAACCCAGGCATTTGAAAGAGATTAATTCCAGATAGAGCCATGTCTGAATACCATACCAACTAGGAAGAAATAGGTGGAGTCACATCAGTGTTCAACTGTTAGCAAGGTTACTGCCCTCTAGTTCTCTCCAGTGTGTTTTTTCAGAACTACAACATGCTGCAAGTCATTATTAAGATTACAGTGGGGCAGCCACTACTATTTAGAGTTATGTATCTACTCAGGTTTCCTCAGGATAGGTCACATACCCTCCCCCCCACCTTCATTTCTTTCCTTCTAATGGGAAACGGAAATAATCAGAAGTGGACCCCTTTGAATTTGTCCTAGCCAAAAGAACAAGGCCATATAGGAGGGTTTGAACAGAAAATGAGTAGGCGAGAAGCTAGTCTTATTTTAGGTGTAGGTCCATCTGCTGGCAAGGCCAAAATCAGAACAGCCCACAGAACAATCATGATTTCGAATCATCCTGATAAAGGTGGATCACCTTACTTAGCAACAAAAATAAATGAAGCAAAAGACTTGTTGGAATCCACTGCCGAAAACCAAAATCCGAAGCCTTGGGTCATAAGAGATTCAGCAGACAACATTGTACAACAGCTTTCATAGCTACTTGCTCTGCACAGTTTCTTAACACCGCATTGATTGTTCCTATTTATTGTCATAATTAAATGTTTAAGATTATTTAAAAGCAAACTGAAATCTTCTACAGTTATGTAAAGTTATGTAGAGTTACGCTCCTGTGAGGAGCAGGGAGTTGGACTCCATGATCCTTATGGGTCCCTTCCAACTCGAGATATTCTATTATTCTATATCTGCTCACAATATAACACTAAGATAAATGCGTAGAAGTGCAGAAAGTGAAACAGCAAAGTTCAAGGGCTCAAATACAAAGGATAGTCGTTATGAAGAACATCTAGCATCCACTTTGGCACCATCACAAACCGTATGAAATGCAACTGTGTGAAACAGTTTGAGGGATTTCTGAATGGGTATTCCCACAGTTATAAGATTTTCTTTTGCACTGAAAGATTAATACATTTTTGTTTAGAAGGCATACTCTCATTTAATTTGTGCCTTTTATAGTATAAACACAAGGCTGTCTTGCAGAATGACATTTGTCACTGAGATTTGCAAAAGAATGCTAACAGCTCAGAGGTGTAGACTTTAAATGTGTTCCAGTGTCTCTCAAGACTTGCATGAAAAGCACTGATTTCTTTACCAATGGTGACGTAATTAAGGACCTCAAAGGACCCTACCAGTTGAAGAAGCTGCCTCAAGTGAAGAAAGGGGAAAAACAATCCTACAAGGCAATTTGTCAGGTCCTTGAACGTGCTCTCACTCAAATTTCTCATACAGCCCCACAAAGACCAAGCAGCTTGAAGACATCCACATTTTAAGGACTTGCAGAAAGTTGCATAGAGTAGATTCTACATTCATCGTTTGTTTCAAAAAATTACTGTTTGTGTTTGAAATACAAAAAGCCCAGAGAATTTTTCTGAGGTTTCATTCAGTGCTTTCTTATTTACGTCAGGACACAACACAAGATCTTTCTTCTGATCTTTAGAACAAGCCTGTCGTTGTTCAGTCAAAAGATATTCTTGTGTCCTCTACTGTTTACGTGAGTGGCTAAGAACAGATGTGTTTCACCAGGAGGCCATTAAATCATGTTCCAGGAACATCCTCATTTTCTAAACAGAGACCCAAGTTATGAGGCTCCCCTGCAAAAAACAAACGATAAACCCAAACAAAAACAAAACTACAAAAAAAAAATCCCAAAACAAATTAAAAAAAAAAATCCCACCACCAATTTAAACATCAGAAGCATGGTCCATCAGTGTTCATTAGCCTCCTTTCTTTTTTGGATACATTTCTACCTCTATTAAAAAACAAATGGTTTTGGGTCATAGTTTGTAACTACCTACATGTAAGAGATACTAGAAACAAAGTCAGATCCGAGCCAAATGCTCAGAGTTCAAATGAGGAAGAAATAAAAACTGTTTAAGAAGGAAGTTAAGCTCTTGGAGTCTTTAAATTAAGATGACCATGCATTCTAAAATGTTGCAGTATTATTCCCGTAACTGGAGTAAGATGCAAGACCTCTGAATGAAATACTGCAGCTGGTGTAATGCAGCAAACCAAAGTCATAAAAAGGCAGTCTCTTTGTGATCTCAAAGCCTATCTCAATTTATCTTCTGCCTACCTGAAAATACATAGCATGTAAACAGTAAATTATAACCATCTTCTCATATGTGGAGGTTCATACCTGGCAAAGCAACTGTACCGTCTTGTTCCAAAGTTTCAGGGTTTATTCTTACGGCTGTCATACTGTGATTATTCGCATCTCTATATAATAAATAACCCTGGTAAGAGTAAGAATATATATATTGGTATGAAAATATTCTTAAATACATCAAAGGTTATTGTCAAAAGTGGAAAAAAATGCAATCATTATTTTAAGTACTGTTTAAAAATTCTGGAAACCTTTTACTTTTACATCAAATTTGCTTCATTTTGCTAATCAACTTTTTTTACACTAATCAAATTCTGCAATAAAAAAAAAAAGGAAATTTGACCCCCTTCCTCCACGCTTTCTACATGCTGTAGATCAGCATGCTGAAGCTCATAGACAACTTTTGAAGCCACACATAGTAATTCTGTCCTTCATATGTGTATACGATTACAGTTAAAAGCCACAGCCACAGTAAAAACCAACGTTCCTGTCCCCACTTTCCAAATCAACAAAAGATTCACAGGAATTCCAGGAAGGAGATACATATATTGCCCTACATAGAAGAGTGATCATTAATGAATATTAGTATGTGCATTAAAGACTAGAGAATTTTTAAAAAATGTTAACTACCTTGACTCCCACACTAACGAGATTCCATGTATTTATTCTTTCTGAGCTCTTCATCAAAGAAATTCCCGCTAAGTATATGGAGATTTTGGTGACAGCAGCCATGATACAAGGTTACATACAATGAGTTCTTATACTGCTCACCTCCCAATTCCTAACCAGACCTAGGGGAAGGGAGATATTCAAGACTAATGATTTCCTCTTTTTGTTTCTCCACGTGCAAAATACCTTCATATCCCCAATATTACCTATTCTGGTCAGCAGCCCACATCAAGAAGTCTCCTTTGGTATACCAGAATAGTATCTTCTCTCTGTTCATATGTATCTATTTTTTCAAGGTTTGATTCAGTCACCAGTTTAGAAGGTTTCTCAGTAAAAAGATTTGCCTACCTGAAACTCACATTTGAGGTTTATTGTTTATACCTGTAACTTCAAGTGCACTTTTAAACAAACACAGTCAAATAACTTTTGCTTTAGCTTAAACTAGATAGGTTGCATAAGCCTCCACGTTTGCATAATGTGCACAGATCCATAAGAGAGCCAATATGGCAACTTTGATCTCGTATCTTTTTCGATCCTACAATGCCTGTGAACCCTTCAAAGGTTTTGAGGGAGCAGGGTAGAAACACAGTTGGGGAATTTACACTTAGAAAGCACTTCTACTATAAAAACAGCTACAGGAAAGGAAACAGATTACTTAAGGGCACTTATGAACATATTCATTCAAGGTGACTGAAGCCAAGCAAAGTAGTATTCACCTACAGCAGACTTGCAGAGGCCGATATGAATAATGACTAAGTAATGATTCAGACAACAGCAGTGTCATAGCAGGAGATATGACAACAGCTTGCACTTGCTTGAAGCATGACTGGCCTCAGGTGGGGATTCTACACATCGAAGAATGAATGCATTTCACAGGGAGGTCACTAAGGCTTAACCTCAGAATACCTTCATTTGTCAGAGTCAGAGACCCTAATTACAATCATCTAACGGCAACAGAAAAATCCAACCAACTCTTTTTCTTCCATCTAAAGTACTTGAATTTGCCTGGATAAATCAATCTCTGTGAAATGAGGAAAAACAAACCCACACAAACTAGGAAAAATAAGTAAAGAGCATTAAAGTAGATGAGAAAAGTTTCAGTCTGAAATAACTTATATGATGAAGTAAGAAAAAACACCTGAATTTGAGAGCTGACTTAACCAAGCACCTGAAGAGAAATGAGACTGAGAGCACGTTACCTCTTTTACGAACACATACTTAGCAATAAGTGCAACTTACATATCTTCCTATAAATATAGCCCCAGAGTGACATTTTTCCAACTAGCAGTGCCTTTGGGTACAGTCACTGTGCAAGTGCATACACCTGTACAAGCACTCGAAGAATATCAAATATATTTCTAGCTATGTACAGCATGTCCAAATGCTGTTTCACTCTATGTAGTGAAACTGTATGGATCCTATTCCTTTCCAAACTGATAAAACAGGCTCCTGAATGAATGTATCTGCACACGTTTCTTTGCGCCAGTATACCTTTTGGTGATCTATCTGTTTTAATACTAAACAAAAACCAGATTTCACATATATATACACTAAAAAAAACCCTGTAATAATAGAATATATATTTGTAATAAACAATTTCACTTCAAAAGCATGGCAAGGACTACACTTAATTTCACACTGGGACAATGAGATCACTCAGTTATAGTAAATATACAATAAAAACTGCTCAGTAGTTAAAAAATGAAGCAAATCCATCGTTATCTGAAATTTAATTTTTTGGAGTTTTTTTTTGGTTTGGGGATTTTTTGTTGGAGTTTTTTTGAGAGACAGTGCACTCAGTGGTAATAACAGGATTCTAAAAAAATCCACTGTTTTTATAATAAATGGCAAAGGTATAAGAAAAAGTGGCTGATATTCCAGAAACTGACTAACTCTAAAAAATCAAAACATCCAAATACAGTTAACTTTACAGTGGTAACATCAACAATTATCTCTACTTATGGTTTACACACCCTCAATCTTCCCCCAACCGAACCAGCACTTCCTTATTTTACTGCAAATGTTTTAAAATCAATTTATTTTCATAAACAGATATTTCAAGTATTTTTTTACACTATTTTGTTGCAACAGCACATTTTTACATCCACTGACTTCATTAAGAAGCGCACATCAATTGACTGTACAATTCATAAATTTACATGTTAAACCATCATATTTTCAGAAAGTCTTTACAGTGACAATACAAATCAATGACACTTTTCATTACCCCTTTCTATATGCCAGTACCATCAGATGTCCATCATCATCTACAATTTAAAAGTCAGTACCAAAAAAATTGACTTTTATAACTAAAGTCAAAGGAACAATACAATATCCATGTAACCTTACTCTAAGCCAAAGTCTACTCATGAGGGATAGGGGGTGGGGCGCATATTTTATGTTTAATTATTCACCTACCTGAGCATAGCCTAACCAAGCCTTTTTTTCCTTTCTGCTTTTGATGCGGGATGTAGAATTGTATATATGGCCCTGAAAAGCAAAAAACTCCAATCTTTTAACAAATATCAGAGTGACAATTTTACACATAATCATTTACCACCTAAATAACAATGTCTTCAACCATATTGAGAAGTGAAAATTGTAAGAAAATACTGCAAAATTCTCATAGAAATCATCAGAAAAGTTTAGACAAACTGTAAAAGAACTGATCATTAGTAAGCTACAAAAGATTCTCAACGGAAACAGGACATCATAAAAGTTAAAGGATTAACTATCTTCATCAGACAAGAAGAAATCACATTACCCTCACTGTCCCGCTATATCCAGAGCCAATTTTGTAAAGTCCATCTTTACATAAGAGATAGAGGAAAAAACCATCACTCTGAAGTAGGCACTGGTCATCTTCATCTACAGATATTTCTTTCAATGGCCATTTGTGCATCAAGGCTGCCTTCTTTATCCCATTACTGAACCAGTCCTGGATTTGGATTTTGCCCACCAGAACTGCCTGTACACTCCGCTGAAGAGAGTTTAAAATGGTTGGCACCTAAACAGTAAAAGAAATAGTGAGTGAAAAATATGACTATTTTTTAAAGTATTGTATTTTCTGTTCTTTCTCCAACTCAGGAGAGACAAAGAAATACCTACTCACAACTCAAAAATAGTGAGGGGAAAAAAGTTAACTGAATTTACACAGTAGATCTTCTCAAGCTCATGTACACATCATTTACATAAATTCCCAGATACAGAGAAGTTTTAGTGCAAGACCTGAATAGTCTGACAAGCATGGCTGCCATTATTGGTGAGGATAGCAGAGATTGCTTGCAACGTTCTTCCCGTCTCTCCCCATGCAGCTACCAAACTGAAGAGGCAAGCGCAGGAAAGTGCTGTCAAGGACTGTCCTGTACTGTCATTCATTCCCGTGCTACGGACAGTTATCTCCAGAAGAAGCTGGAACAGGGATTCTGCAGATAAAACACAGCAATTACATAGACAAGTCACAAAATCATACCAAGCAATTTGCAAGTCAATGGGAAATTACACTTACAAAATACATGATATGTTTCCTCAGCCATTAAGTTTAACCCTACTTCCAGACAGAAAAGAAAGGACCCCACTTAAATAGGCCTACAACATCCTTAACTTTTCATTCTTTTTCAGCCAGAAAACATCGAGTCTTGATAATCACAATGGCCAGAGAACAAAAAAAAACTAAGTCCTTCTGTTACAGTGGAACACATTAATAAGAAATGGGCCAGAAGGAGTTACTTTACCTGCCTATTCAGTCTACCTCATCACTGAGATGATGTGTAGGTCTTGACCAACCTTGTCTAATCTTTATGACCATTACCCATGTTGAAGCACATCCCATTTCTCAGAAATGAGCATTTCAAATCAAAGCTTGAAAATTATTTTGATCATATGCCTCTTTTCAAGCACTGTTTAGCGGCTGAACATCTGTAACAATCCAGGTGTGAACAGAAATCCACCTCAATTTTTTTTGATAGTATATACAAATAATCACTAAGGCAGTATTCAAAACAAAGCCATCTTTGTAGCTTTTTAATACTCTGTGCTTCAATACAAAATAAAAGCTTTCTGTAGCAATTACTATCAACTTTGGAAATAGAATACTGTTGAATCATAACATAGGAAAATATACATAGAAAGTCTTAAGATATATTTTATTTTTTTTATTTTTAAACAACAGATGCTACAGCCTAGCCTTCCTTGCAGTTTTATAAACCAGTAAAAACTATGAATTAACAAAAATAATTGGATTCTAACTTAAAGGACATAATCAATCATACATTCAAAGCCATCAGGACTTCAACTTTTATTTTCAATATCATTAAAAGCAAAATGAGTTTTCAGGGAAACTTTTCGATGGCCAGAGGAAATAAAAGCAAGAATTCTGACACTTCATTTAGCAGCTTTATATAAATTAGAACATTAAATAGCTAAGCTTTAGATTACAACAGCAGATTGCAAGAGAAGTTCACTGTAGAACTATCTTCTTTCCAATAAGGCCAAGTATTTTATAGCTTCAGTAAGACAAATGAATCACAATTTGTAAGGTTTACTATGTTTCAGTGAAATTCTGCTTTACACAGCAACAAAATATGACATATATATACACACACACACCCCCCGTTACATGCCAACATTCCTGTTCTACAAAAGATTAATGCTAAGGAAGTACTGGTTACATACACCATAAGGAGTTTACACTCCAGAATAAAGTCAGTCTGTTGAGAACAAGCATGTAACTATCTCACAAATACTTGCTAGGAACCATTTTCTTCTGTCCAATACAATAACAGATGTATATTAATACAAATACAGTAACAGGTGAGTTATTACCTAGGACTTCAGGAGGCTCTGATTGCAGGCCTTCTGGTTGCTGGCCCTGGAGCACATTAAGTAGGGCTTGTAGGCTCCTGAGACACAAGGATGGATGAGAAAATCTCGTCTCCTTTATCAGTTCAAAGACTTCACATAATCCAACTTCAATGATCTAAAGAAGTACAGATATTTCAGAATATCTGTTAATATAATATTTTTGGGTCTTCATCAGTAAGGGTATATCCCAATATTCACAGAACAAGACAGTTATTTGAATAACAAAAATGTAATACAGAATACAATGGTGATTCAAAAGAGAAGCAAAATCAAGAACCCACCTACACAACTGTACTAGCAAATACTACACAGAAGTAATGTCATTATATGAAAGAGCATATCTAAGCAGAGAAAAAGTTCCCTGAAAAGATAAAGAAACAAAATTTTTTGGACAGTGTAAGACAAACTGTGCCTCTGAGCCCTTCTAATTTCTACTGAGTTCACACTTCATTTGATAGACCTCTTTTTCCTTTTCCTTGTTCGTTAATGGGAACCAGCAAGCTAGAATTGGCTTGCAACCTGACTTCCCAACTTGAGTAAGGATACGCTTGACAGCTGATACTGGCAGCACTAGTACCTTCCCCTCCAAAGCCTCTGAGATTGCTCTTGTGACAATATAAAAAATAAAGGTTAATTACTTGTCACTAAAACTCCATCTGTACTCATCACAGACGTGCATTATGCCAACTAATACAACATCTGTAAGAGCGCTGTTACAGCCACTCCTAACTTTCCTTCTTAGCATTCCTGAATATTCTGAGATTACAATTATGTTCCTCACCACTGACTGTTCCCCATCACTTCCTTCTCAAACTCGGTATGTAATAATGATGAGGGTGAAAGAAAAATGAACTGGGTTAACTCATTACAAATAAGCAACCATATCTTCAAAACGCCAGTATGTGTTTCTGTCAGGAGCAGAGCAAGCCCCAATGTTTAGAGTGTTTAATATAGATTCACCCCTGAGTAAAATCTAAGGAAAAAGACTGAAATGTGAAAATAAAAAAAATTGTTAATGGACTGCCACTCATGCTTAAAACAGATCTATTCTGACAGTCAGCTATAAATTCTACTAGATGCCTTGTAACTGTCTTTGCTGTCATTCAATTTATTTCGATTCCTGTCTTTCAGAAATTATTTTACCACCTGTTTGATTTTTGGAGGAAGAATAGAAACATAATCAAATCAAGTCTTCAAAGTGCAACAGCGATTTTCCTGCAAATTGCACCTTACATTTCATATCTTCAATGGAGTGGGGGAAAACACATGCATGGAAAAAACTGTCAACAAAATAACAGCACAGATGGTTTTTCCAAGATCCAAAACTCAGCATCATCTTGCAGGCTAAAGAATAAAATACACTGTAGTACATTTTTAGAAATACTCTTTCTTTTCAGTAATAGTATCTCTGAGAGAAATCGAGTTGTTTATTCTATTCTTCCCAACCTTCAGACAGGAGACCTCATCTAGCAGCTGACAGAGGCAGCTGGAAAAAGCAGAGAACCTAACACAGTGAAGAAAGTAATTTGTTGAACTTCCACTACAGTAAGAATCAACAGTGGATAGTTCTGCTGGGATTTTGCCTGATCTGCGCAGATTTTAGGTTGGTTTTTTTAGTATCTGAGATCAACAGACTGGGTGGGCTTCTTAAAACAGGTCTCTTCACCTTAATATACATATGTATGTATACATATTATATATACATACATATATATATGTATATATAATGTGGGTATCTCTCTCTCTCTCAATTCCTCCAAACTGTGCACTGAAGGACAGAACAAGCAAACAGTTCTTTTCAAGACATCTTAAGCTTGTTCTCGCTGCTCTCTGAAGGGTCTCTGAGCCAAAACAAGCACTCCTGCAGCCTCAGTCTCTGTGTCACAGCCTGCCAGCTGTAACTAATGCTCTCCACGCAACCATCCTCCCGTTCCCTTTGCAACCTCTTTGAGACTTTGGATCAGAAGCGTAAGCCCACCTTACGAAGGTAACACAAAATTCTAGCCTGGATGCAGACATTATGACCCATAATTAATTCCTCAAAAAAAGCCTATTTCGTAAAATCTTATCTACACTATTGTTTTATTTCCTTTGTCTTCCCTCTCTCATAATTGCCCGATACCCACATTTCTATGTTTATTTAAGAATACATAATACTCTGTATATTTAATTCTCTGCATTAATTTATATGTATATTATATACATACAAAAAATACTTTACACAGGTAACACATCCTCCTAATGAATTTTGAAAGACTTAAAGTCAGTTTCTAAAGAGATTAATTATTTTTATTTTTTCTTACAACTTGAAAAATTTTCATTTTTGCTTAAGCTCATTAGCTAAACAGCAAAATGTATGCCACTGCAGGAACAAAGAATATTTAGTCAGCTAACGCCACCTTAATCCAGCATTTGTTCCTTTTAGCACAGGACTTTTGCAGATCATCCATAACCCAGTGTTAATTTTAATACTGGGGTGGGAGCAACTGCAAATCAAATCAGTAGAACTGAATCTGCCCTATTTCCAGTAGAAAGATTTCCCCATCATTAGTAAAGGTACTAAATAAATAAGTCAGACAAAGGCAAATGTTTCATGTAAATCCAAAAAATTAAAGCTATCAAAGCAAGTTACTAAACTGTCCAAACACAACCAAAACACAAACTTTATTGTGCTAATATCTGAAGACCAGCAAATTGTGTCTCTGTGTCTCTTTTAACATTTGTTAAAAATTGCACAGGACAACTTTTAATTCCAAAATGTATTCTAAATAAAAGCTCTAACAAACATGACTTCTGCAAATTTAAGATTAAAAAAAAAGATACTTCAATAGAACACCTAAGATGCATAAAAAGTAGAATGTTTTCAACTTATTCTCAATTAAATGAAGAATTTTCGCAAACAAGAAAAAAAAAACCCAAACCACACCAAGGACTAACTTCACCAGTTTAACTCTGGAGAATCTGAAGAGCACAAATCCTGCTTACACCTTTTTTTTGAACCTGACTTTCACCTCACTGTCAAACTCAAAAGACATCAGTATTCTTGTTAATAAGCTAACGATTACTTTCAGAAACTGGTCTAGTAAATATTGTAAGCCTTAGAAACTTCAATAACTTTCTTCTTTATATTTAACAAACTAAGCCCAACCCAATATTGTTGATTATACATAAGAACCAGATCATACTATATTCAAAGCATGAGATAGACACCGATATTCAGGATACAACGACATTTACAGAGATAGTCTCTAAAAGTTTTACTACCTGTGAGGCAGCTCCAAGTGGATGCCTTTTCAAATGTATGGATGGCAAGTGAAATTAATAATAAAAAGTGTCCTTAGAGGGGCCTAAACAATCCAATATTAGCTAGATAGTTATTAAAAACACTGAAGTTGTACCAAGCATCTAAGCCATTGTTGAATCAGTAAAAACTCTTGAACTCTCTGATATTTTGTAGGTTCTTTGCTAAAAAGGAGTAGTTTGAAAGCATACTGATTTTCATCGATTTTATATTTGCTGTATTAAATCATAGAATCATTAAGGTTGGAAGAAACCTCTAAGATCATCGAGTCCAACCATCAACCCAACACCCCCATGCCCACTAAACCATGTCCCTAAGCGCCTCATCTAC
>NW_008825547.1:290900-328212 GCF_000699105.1 Pygoscelis adeliae
AGGGATTGAGGAAAACACTACCTGTGCTCCTGATCCTTCAACCAGTCGCCCCAGTGCCCTGAAGTCCCTTTTGATCGCTTCAGGACTTCTCTCTGGAACCTCATCACTGCCAGCCTGTATAACCAACAGCGGGTAGTAGTCCGAAGGCCGTACCAGACCAGGGAGCTTCCTAGTAATGTCTCTGACCCGGGCCCCAGGGAGGCAGCAGACTTCCCTGTGGGACGGGTCCAGTCGGCATATAGGGCCCTCTGTTCCCCTCAGAAGGGAATTGCCTATGACAATCACCCTCCTTTTTTTCTTAGCAGAGGCAGTCAATAATGCATGGGGCTGACTGCCTCACCCTGTATGAATGTAACAAAATAGCTCACTGATTTTCTGTTTTGAGAAAGGAAAAGGGTTTCCATACCATTTTTTCTAAGCCATCATCTTTTTAAAACTGCACCACTTTCCCAAGTCTCTTTTTGATAACACCTTTAACAATACCAATGTTTTAGTTTCCACGTGCAAGTGTTCTGTCCATATCACTGGTAAATCTCATCCTCCTCTGAACCTCTTAATTTCAAAATCTCTTTAAAACTCCATTCCGTTCTTTGTAACTGCTAATAGCTACGTTGCCTTTTACTTAAAATTTCAAATTAAGCATCTACAAACACTTGCCGATTCATTTACTGTAATCCACAAGGAGTTAGATGCAGTTCATAAACAACGCTGATTTTCTTTCTACCGACTGCACATTGTTTTGCAACTATCAACTCTGAAATTTAAGTTACCAAGTTGCAGTTACCTGACTTAGTTATGTTCCTCTGCAATTCTCCACCACTATTTCCAGAGTGCCAACTTCGCCCTTCAGATAATACTACCTAAACACAATCATTTATAAAATTCTAGTTTTCTAAGCAACTAGAACATTCTACATAATCACTGCTGCAACGACCTTTTTAATGCAGTATTTTTAGAGCAAATACAAACAAGGAAAGTTACTCTGAATATGCTTTGACTCAGAAGAATAACAAAAAGAAGCAGGATTCATAACATTAATAAACTAGCAATGAACAAAACTGAATGCACAGAAGTTACATAGTACAAAACAAGTGATCAGCAAATTAAAAAAAATTAAGAAAAAAAATCAGTAACTCCTATACAGATTATTTCTGACTTTCCACCATTAATCCTACTATAAGCACAAAAGTAGCAAACAGTAAAAAAACTACCCTGACTGTTGAACTATAGGGTCCATGTGCATTAATGTGCATTACTAGCTATCTATAGTTATCAGTGCCAAAAGGCACTAAAGCCAAAAAGGGGAAAGATTAAAAAAATAAGGTAGTAAGAATAATTGACAGTTACAGCAATTACACGTATACCTGGCAAATCATCTTAGAAAACACTCCACCAACTGAATTCCAATATCAGAAAGATTTATTCTTTTTGGGGGGTAAAGCAAGAGAAAGCACCCTTTATCATACCAGCTAGTAGCCTCTTACAGATGCAAGAGCTGCCTTATTTGCATTTTGTGCAGACTTTTGAGGCTGTAGGTTATTTTCAAGTACCAGTACTTAGAAAGGAGTGCAAGTTGAACGTTTAGCTAACATTTAATTGACTTTAAAATTAATTATTGGGCAGGTACACAGATCTTCCTAATTCATCAAATCAGATGATTCTGGATTAGATGTACTACAAATAAAACTATAACTATTTTCTGAGCAGCTGGCTTATAATGCTGTTCTTTATTCCCCACAAAGAACATACCAACTTTAGATCACACACGGCACACTTTAAACAGTATCCAGTTACTTGCCTTTGGAAGTTTAATAGGTGGCTCTTTGGATTCCTCTTCTTCATCACTGTCCGAATCCCCACTCTGTACACTGTTCTTTGAAGCCAAAGATACAGATATTTCCTTTTTTTGCCACTCCAACACACAATGGCGGACATTGCAGTAAACATTAAAAGCTGAAGGGTTGCTATGTAATCTGATATCTGGTATGGTTATTGTACTCTCTAGGTTTTCAGTCTGAAAAACAAGATTAGTTTTAAGTTCATTAGAAGTTTCAAGCTTTGCTAAATACAAGTAATCTCAACAGTCTCAATAATTTTGGCCAATCAAATGATTCTCAAAACTGGAGACTGAACTTTCCTGTTGAAGTACCAATTATATTTCAGGCAGGGAAGAAAGAAGGAAGAGGAAGACATTTCATTATATTCCATCTGGCTTTAGTCTCTACTTCCCATAACTTGATGAAGGACACTGGAACAGAAAGTGAAAGCAGTTCAGGCTACAGAATGGTCTAAACCTGTGCCACAGCCAAAAGACTAGCAGAATTCGGGATTTATCTTCTTAACAGTGGTCAGGGGTTCTTTTTAATTATTATTATTGAATTTTAAAATGCATTATTTGTTATTCTAGTTGTTAACTTTAATCAATTGGCAAATAATAAAAAATGAAGCTGTTTGCTAAATGCGTATTAGAAATTAAAAATACCATTAGTTGTTTTGTCATTAAATGTAAACAGATGGCAAGTTCAAGGCGCTGTGGAGCATAACTTTGTATAACTAGAAAAGAAATAAAAACCTAACAGATAAACTACTGAATACAAAAATCTGTGAAGGCCTATCAAGTAACAGGATGCCCACTTGTTTTCAGAAGCCCTGAGCCACAAAGTAAGAGTTGGGAAACTGTTCCGAGAAACTACACGACCCATGCCCTACCCTACCACTACCCTGCCCCACCCTTTCCTTGGTATCTACTACTGGTATATTACCATCAGCCACTGCCAAGAGACAGAAGAGCCTTCACGGGCCTGTCATTAGGCTTGGAAAAATGTTAAGAAAAAACATTTTTTGAAAAGCATCTTTTAAATTCTGCCCCATACTCTCCCTTTCTCCAACAGTAAGATGGGACAGGAGGAATGGTAGACTTAAAAAACAAACAAACAAGACGTAACAACTAAAAAAAAAAATAAATCCCCATGCAGGGTTATACTTTCTCTTAGGTTGTGTACTACCAAAGACCAGGCTGGTTTGAGCACGGGCATATGGGAGGAAGCAATTCCCTGTAATACCTCAGTGTAGACAGAGGGCACAGAGACTACGTAAGGAGAGAAGGCCTAGGTTAAGAGTGCAGGACAAATTTGCTTGAACATGCAAGGCAAAATTTGGAGGAGCATTAGGCTAGACTGAGTCAGGGTCATGACTAACTTCACAAGGTTATTTTGGTTTGTTTCTTGTATTCTTGGGGGGCAGTAAGGGTGGCAGCTTTTTGTCTTTTTCTTTCTTTTTATTTAAGAGGGATAGATATTGTGAATATTGTGAATGACATTCATTTTGCAGGAGAGTACGCAGTGAATCAGAGTGGAAATACTCATACAACTGTGAGAGCAGTGATGGGAAAGAGGACTTTAAACTAGCAGAAAAGAGGGGAAAAGAAGGTTGAGAACCAGTGAACTGAATAATGTTTTAATGGGATGATTTATTTTTCTACAATATGGTAGCCACAACTTTGTACATCAAAACACAGCGATGGTTCGCAACACATTTTTATCTGCACTTTTCCTTATCACCAGAAAAAACATAGGCTTCTAAATTAGACCATTTAACACCGTATGTCACAAAACTTAACAGAAAATTCAAAATAACTTCAAAATATTCCAGTTTACATATTTCCTTTTATTTCTGACTATAGTATTCTAACTGTACTGGTACATATTTGCATATCTTTCCTTTCCATTATTACTACAAAATTGTTGCAAGCTAGAACATTAAGAAGCAATGGTTTACTCTGTAGTCTATTTTATCCAACACAGACAGCGTGTTAATTTTTCTTACCTGTGTCAGTGTTAGCAGTAAGCACAAAAATATAAAGATAATGGAAAAAAAAAAAAAGCTGGAAAAAGTTCCCTACATACATACTGGAAGTTTGGGTTTGGTGTTTTTTTTTTTCCTTCTTTTTTTTAGCACAACAGAACGTCTGTCATTAGGGATTGAAAGAAAACATAAGTTTAGTCCTTGTTCAACATGAATATCTTTGAAATAATAAAGCTGCTATTGAAAACCCACAATATTAATCAGTGCAAGAACTCAAAAGATAGAACCTCCTATGTTATTCCAGTATCAAATTGCATCAAAATAGATTTGGACTGATACCAGTGATAATGAGCTACTACATACTTTAAAACTTATTTGGCACCAGAAGACTAAACGGTTATAACATATGACTCTTCTGTATGTCAAATATCCATACACATACCCCAAGAGTTTTTGCAGCTGTTGTTAAGGCAAACACAGTATCAGCTTTCAGCTTTAAAGCTAACTCAGTCGAACTGCACGGGTTAAAAAAATTATTTCGTAAGGTTACTAAATAGTTACAGTTACAGGAAATACTAGACAGTTACAGGAAGAGAAAAATATCTGGATCCTCTGAAATATCTCTATCTGAACTTCACTTATCTAATTAGTATCATGTATTGCAATTATAACTTCTGTGAAGTTTCCATTCCAGTTCTTTCTTGTCAGGAGTTCAGATTAGTCTTTGCTCCAGAACAGCCCAAGTTCTGTAGCTCACGTAGCCTCTTTTGAAATAGGTTGGCCAAATTGTTTAACCAGCACAGATAATTTTAGACATTACAGTGCTAGATAAAATATCAATGTATGTTTTCTTGCCTATTAATAATAAGCTGACTAATTTTCAGAAATAAACTCCTTCCTTATTCTCAATACTTGACAATTATTAAAAAGTCCCTTACTTAATGCTTTAGCTTTCAAACAGTAAGCACTTTAACCATTCTATCTTTCTGTGTTTAGTGCCTCGCTCTTCTACAGCAGTGCACAAACTATAGTTACAGACAATAGTCTCCTACCCAGACTTCAGTACAGCATAACATTCTCCAGAAAACCCTGCTCTATCTGAACAGCGTAGCACTGGAATATACGACTCAGAACTAGAGTTTAATTCCTAACTGTGATGTTAACCCATTGTTTACATTTCTTAGTTCATACCTCCACTTTCCCTTCACAATACCTTATCTCTCAGAATCGTAAATTCTTTGAAACTAAAAGTATCTTATATTCCATTCTGCTACACACTTGACAAATATAGTAGCAATCCTAACAATGTCCCTTAAGAATAATTTTGAAATTCACTACCTGGTTTTGTCAGTTTAAAAATACTGGCCTTATGACCGTACTAAATAAAGCCCTTTTTGAACAATAAGTTGTTGGGCTGTAAGGACAGGTTAAAACTTAAGGATAATTATGATTTCACTATTTACTGTCTTTCATTTGAGGGGAAAAAACCCTCAATGGAATTAGCATTAAATGTATAAGCATACAAATGCTTAGCATGCCTCAAGGCAAAAGAAAGGTGCTGAATGACAAGACATTGTTTCTGGTTGGAGAGTAGGAAGGGAACTTCCAATCGTCATGCTGTTTGTTCTCTCTCCTTCTCACAAACTTCACCATAAAGTAAAAACCAATGACGATATATTTGTGATCAATTTGCTCAAGTCTCTGAGGGGCTTTTAACTATAACATTTATAGTTTCCAGATCTTCAAAACAAACATCTGTTCAAAAGTGGAGATATATGAGCAGGTTGCATAAACATCACTTGCTTAGATTTCTTTTACAAAAGGCAGAGATGGAGCGGATTAAAAAAAAAAAAAAAACCACACCAAAAACAAACAGGAAAACTTTCTGCCCCTCTAGCACAAATGCTCGTTCAGTGAGCAGCTTTTTTTTTTTTCCTTCCCTTTTTCTTTTTTTCAACAGTGGTAGTGGAAAGCATTCAAAACAGACATCAGAAGTTTCTTCTGCATGAGGCAAGTTTTATCCTTTCCAGATTACAACAGATTCCTAACTTCACTGAGGTCAGATGCACTGATCAAGTTAGGAAACTGGGACTTAAGTTCATCCCATCATGAACTGGAAGTTTCCTTTTCTGCAACTAATGAGAGCCGTGGCATTGGGTTCTTCCATACAGCCATACAAACTTCCCTGATAGTATGAGATTCGTGCTACCACCTGTACAATCTTACTACTGGCTCACAGATTTTGAGGTAGAACAGGTCACTGTGACAATCTAACCACCAACTGTGCCTACAGAACCCCACTTAGTAATTCTTACATCAAACTAATAAAGTCGATTTTATGTTACAACAATTCTCTTGGTGATACTGCATTTCATGTTGACCCAAATTACTTCTACATTGCCAAGGAAAACAGTGGAACTTTAAGCCAAAATGTTAATCAACTTCTAAGAACTCAGTGAAACAACTTACTAATTTTGCACAGATCTAGGATTGTTAATAATCTTGATCTCTTGAGCTATGGGATACATTACTTCAAGAAAAAAATCTCACCCTAATAGCTTGTTTTCTTGGTGTTAAGTGTATCAAGATCCACAGATGTATGAAATATCTTTGTGACACTGTGGATAAGGTAAAGAGCAACAATCACTTTTTCTGCACCTCTGAGTGTCCTTTCCTTAATGGCTACTGGAATATTGCAATCCAAAGCACTCACTAAGTATAAGAATGACTAGAAGCCCAGCTTCTAGGATGTCTGAGAGAAGATGAGGTGATAGGCTCTACATTTTTTTTTATCCCAAAGCATTTGGTTTCTCTGAATATGCAGTTGCTATTGCTTTCAAAAAGAATGGAGCTTCAAGACTGGAAAACAGAATTATGCTTTTTGATTTAGTGGTTTTCGTATGAGCTGTAAGGAAGTGGGACATTCTGAAATCTTCATCTTTGTTGTTTCACTTGGTATCATCATAAATTGAAAATGCACCTTCTTAAATCAAGATACATGATGAAACATACATTGTAAAACTTAACAGATACCCAGTATTCGTCACATATTCTGTCTTGAGTGCTGGAAAAATTTATTTGTGCTAGACAGAACATCTAAAATTCAGTTTTGGTGGAAAGGAAGAGCAATTTTTAAACATGATGTCATTCTTACAAAATGTGCAGTATTAAACTTCAAAAAGGAGATTTTCAACTGAAACTATACAAGGTGAGGTAACAGTGACAAAAGGTCATTTCAATGGTCAGAAGGACTAAGGCATCTTTTTCAGAGGAATAGATAATCTGTAAAGGCAATAAACCTAATTAAATCCCTCACAGAAGTCTTCTGTATTTTAGGTTGACAAAACAGAAGCAGATTATGTTCTCCAAACATTTAAGATAAAATTAGAAAAGCCTTTCTCTTGAAGTTTTAAAAGATACTGAAGAAAGAACAATTCAATCCTGAACTACTGAATAATGAAATCTAAATGCAAGTCTGAGAAACTGCAATGCAAGTCTGAGAAACTGCAATGCAAGTCTGAGAAACTGCAATGCAAGTCTGAGAAACTGCAATGCCAATGTAAATAAAGAATCATGAACACAGCTCTAATACATGAAGGTAAAATTTTTTCTTGTGCGTTACTTTTTTTCTAAAAGATAAGAGGCTATCTTATGAGAAAGAGAATGAAGCACAGATGCCTATACCCTGTATGACTTGTCCTTGTAAGCATATAGTCCCTGTTAAATGGAAGGATGTATTATGTAGGAGAGGTTAAACAGCACAGGTTTGGTTCATAATATAGAGCAACCAGACTCACAAGTGCTCTTCTCAGTTAGCTTTTTGTAATGTTCCAGCACACTCAAGGAAAGAAGTGGGAAAAACAAAACCCTCTGGTCTCCTTTACACTTGTCTCACACCTAAACAAACTGTTTTCCCAAAAGATGAAATCCATACATAGCTTATTTTCCGACCAATTTATTTCTTTCCTCTTGAATCAGATGACTGCAATAATGGTTTATTCTCAGATGTGATGGAAATAGACTATAATCTAGGAGAGGAAAGTTAATCTGTTGTTAAAGGTAGGTAAGGCTATAATAACCATCTCATCTAACCTGTGCATAACACAGAGCATAGAACCTCACCAAATTCTTCTTTGAACAGTTCAAACATATCTTAGAAAGGGATGCCCTCTTGAGGTTGAAACACCAAATAATACAAAAGCCATTGAAAACACTGCCAAATTATTTGAGAAGCTACGTGTGTTTTTAATGAGACAAATATTTATCCCAGTTGATCCACCTTATACATCTGATCATTAGCTTACAATAAATTTGTCTGCTACAAGAACCATCCTTTCCCAAGGTTTTCCATTTGTATAAAGCTAAACAAGTCATAGTTTAAAACTTCTGCATAAACTAAACAGGTGGATGCCAATCATTGGAAGTACTTTCTCTGTCTCTGGCGGACTCCAATTTTTCAGTATTCTTCAAATAACGTTATGAGAACAGAAAATGGTGATCTTGGCTTCCCAGCCAGTCTCTCAGCTAAGTGTCCCAGTCTCAGCTAAGTAGCACTTTTATGAGTTAACAGTAAAGTAGGAAAACTCCAGGGTGTAAAAAGGGGGGAGGGAGGGGAAGCAGCAATATTCATAGCATTGAGATAAGTTACACAGCCTACAATTTTCTAGTGATAATTGTTGGGGGGGGGGAAGGGGGGGGGGAGGGACAGGGATCCAAGGTGGTACACCAACATCTAGTAATCACATATTTGTTTTCTATGTAAAAGACACACTATTCATCCCTGAACTTCTAAAGCTAACACACGCTGCACCCACATGGAAAACTTTTATACCTCCGTTTAAAAAAAAAAAAAAGATACTAAACCACAAAACCAAAAGTTAACAGTAGTTCAAATACAAGCGATCATAACACGACCCCAGCTTAGAAACAGAATAAGGCTCAAACTACTAGGCTGCATTAAACACCAATTAGTGTTTTATACTTAAAATGTTATAATATTGAATGCTTAAATGGTGGAAATAATTTTTTTCCAGTTGCTCAACAATGACTTTTTTTTTTTATGTTCTCTCCTCTTCAATTACTTAGTTATAATTTTTAGTAACTGCAGGGTATAAATAACAAATTTTTGGGTTCCTTCAGCTTAGTCTTAATTTAAGGCCCTCCCTGCCTCTACCAAACGTATTAAGGGAAAGCTCCCATCTCTGTTCAGACTAAAAGACCCTGGTTCTTAAAAAATAAACTGATGCACACAAGCTCTCCTGCTCAGAATGTCCAGTAGTGATGGGCTTTTCAATCTGCCCTATTATAAGGCTTCAAATGGAAACTCACATTTTCCTGACAATACACACATCTGTTTCCAGACATTCCAGTGCAAAAATGATCATTGTGCTTATTCTGCACTGGTAAGCATGGGGATGCATTGAAAAGCATATGGGGGAAAAAAAAAACCCAAACCAACAACAAAAAACGAAGGAAACAACCAAAAACAAAAAACAAAACCATCCCACTTTGTCAGTAAACAAGGTTTGATAACCTAAAGATATGAATCTGATTTTATCTTTCCCTTTTCAGTCACATTTTTCAGGAAATACACAATTTCCTGCTATCATGCAGGAATAAGGTGGAGTGCCTTTCTGTACCTCAGTGACTCGAACGAACACCAATGCTCTGCTGGTCAACCTGGCCTGCCTCAAAGATTGTCTAGAATATAAGCATCAGTAAAAGACACGCAAAACCCATTATGCCTTTCAAAGGTAGATAAATCCAACTTAATGCTTCAAGTAGAAGCTGTTTAAAATCCAAGAAAAATCTTGAAAACAACCCTCCATAGGCATGAGGTGCAGAGATGATCAGTTAGTGCCAAATCTATAACTACTGACAAGAACCAGCCTTTAATATGCTCATGTCGTCTTTGGCCATTCAGAAGGGATCCTGCCAATCCATTTATTCAATGCAACTAAATCCAAGAAGCACAATTGACCGTCAAGTTTGTGAAGAACAGCAGTTCTGGATTTGGCTTCCTACTTGGCAGTTCAAATAGGGCACCACTATCCAGAATGACAAGGTTCCCTTTATATAGTAAGAATGATCAAAGCTGAAGAGTTATCTTATTTTAAAAGCACAAGTTTCTGTCAGCAGAACGAATACACAAAGACTAACTATTCTGCAAAATTTTTTCAAATTTCTAACTTGGTTTTCTGTGTTGACAGTGGGTCCGATAAAATCATGAAGGGAACAGGGCTAAAACTTCTAATATCATAGCAACTGAAGAAAGGGCTGAAAAATTCAGTTTAGACCAGAAATATTTCACTGTACAGTACTGAGAACAGAAGTGAAGATAAGCCCCTTCTATACCATAGTCTGGAGCTGCACTACTTGAGATAAGCAGAACAATCTGGTAAGTATCCAAAAAGCCAATACCAAATGAAGAGATATAGGGCTTGCTTCACCCTCCCAAAGTATCTGTCTTTGAGATAGAGTAACTACATGAGGTTTGGCAAATAGGGATAAGATGGCCAATTTGATCTACAGTGTATTTGTATTATAAGGGCATTCAACTGACTAGAAAGTGTTTTCACTGGATATTTCAGTGTTTCTGTCCTTCAGAACCGTTCCAGAAATGAGCTACTTTCTCTTTACTGATTACAATGGCAACCTCGGAAGAAGCCTCCGTGCCTGCAGTGAGCCTTCATGAAAATCCCTCCAAAACTCTAGTTAAACAGAGAAATAATAGCTTTCTAATACAGAAAGAATGCAGCAGAGCAGTATTTTAAAATACTGTTGCTTGTCTAGATTTTTTCTCTGCAACAAGTAAACATGTAAACATTTTTATGAAGTTCACTATACTGCTCCCATGCATTTAAAGTGATGGGGGCAGGGGTTACACGGGGAGAAAATATTAATTCAAACAGATAAGTACCATCTATTCCATTATGGAGGAATTTTCAGAGGTAACTTTGGATTCCTTAGACCTTGAATGCTCCCTTTCTCCTCTAGCCAATATTGACAGAACTCTTTGCAGCAGTAGTCTCTAACTGTTGCCTAGGCATGCATCTCTTAAAATTTAACTATAAGACGAACGTGTTTAGCTACATTTACAGTTTAGGAACTGGAGAACCAAAAATGCTGTTCATATTATTTCATGCTGAACATTAGTAGCAAACACAGTTGAATAAGGTTAACATTGGTATCATAGTCATGTAGAATACAGTAAACAGACAAACATACTGGCCCATTATTATTTTTTCTAAACAAATAAATTGCTAGTTACACTTCTTTTTTCTTATATTTCTCTCAATTGAAATTGCTTTCATTTTTGAGTCAGAACTTTGTCCAGTTAGTTACAGACTTACCTTGTTGCGTGTTTTTACTTTCAATTTAGTCTTCTGTTTCCTTTTCAATTTTTTCTTGCTAAAAAGTTTCTTACTTCTGTAAAAGAACAGAAAAGCCATAAGAACAAAAGATGTAAACTCCCTTCAGTACCCCATGGTAAACAGCAGTACCATCAGAGGAGAAAAATGTCAGAAGTCCTCTAAAATTTTTTCTCCTAAGCAAAGGGAACCAACACAGACAGAATTTCAGAGTATAAATCAGAATATAAAGCACTTAAAATGATGCTTTCCTAATGCTCCACTTAATGAAGGGCCTTTACTCTCATCAATTTAAGCAGCATATATGCAAGGACAGACAAAAAATCCCTATATTTTATAATGTTTTACCCTACTGTTTCTATTACAAGCCACACCAATGCTAGAAGCAAGAATTATTGACGATTCTCAGTAATATAACCTGGTAGTACAGAACACGTATGTTTTGTGAAGTCTTTACCAGATAAAGATGCAAGCCTTCCAAGACAAAAAGGAAGCTTTAAAAATGTATCATTTGGCAGCAAGTTCAGTTGGTGGAAGAAACTGCAACTTTTGAACACAGCTTTTTAAATTTTGTCTGGACTTTTCCCACCCTCAGCTTACAGACTTTTCATTTCCATCCCTTTATGTTACAACTCTAGCTAACACACACTCCTCTAATCCTCTTCTGCCCACACCTCATTCCTATCATAGTCTTTTTCTCCTCCATTTTACTACCCAGTTAAAAAAACCAAACAAACAAAAAACTCAAGAAAAAAAAAAGACATCATAGAAAAAAAGACACCATACACACACACACACACACTTGTTTTGTCACCAACACTGAGATTACTCAGTGAAATGCACGCTTTTTAACCTACTCTACATTTCTCTGGTCTGCTCAGATTACAAACCTTCCACAAAAAAAAGGCAGATGTTATCTGTGCAGCATACAGCTCAACCTATACAGGACTTTAAGCAACAGCTACTAACATTCCTCTGTGCCACTTAAACACTACTCAAATAGTTTACAGTTCAGATTAGCTGGAAAAATAAAACTATGGAATCTGAAAATCACAGGCTGTAAGAAGCTGCACTTTCAGGTAACAAATTGGAAAGAGATTGAGAATCAGGAAAATCTTAGCATTTTATTCAAACAACTTTGTTCTAAATAAAAATTTTGAGTGACTAAAAACATATTGCTTACTACTTTCTTCTGTACAGCATTCAGACTGCAAGAGTATACAAGTCTCATGGTCCAGCAGTCAAAAGCTTGAAACTAAAGTTTGACCAATGGCCACCAGTCAGAAAACACGCTCAAACAAAGAACCCCTGCAGAGTGTCCCAAGAAAGCTCCCTGCTATAAATTTCATCACCTTTCCCATCTTCACCTATTAACCAAGAGGGAGGTATATTCCTCATCAAGACACTTCCTGCAGAAACAAATCAGCTCACCACTTTTCTTATAAGGAACCACCACCATTATCCTGGAGTTCAGAGA
This sequence comes from Pygoscelis adeliae, assembly GCF_000699105.1. Lineage (NCBI taxonomy): Eukaryota > Metazoa > Chordata > Aves > Sphenisciformes > Spheniscidae > Pygoscelis > Pygoscelis adeliae. The sequence continues at coordinate 303,552 of NW_008825547.1, forward strand.
ATTAATTCAGTGAGGCGTAACTCCCCACCCTCCCCAGTAAATTAAAGCTTCTAAAGAGAACCTAGATGATCTCCTAAGGTTCCTTCAATAGTAAAGTTTCAATATATAACAGTATACAACCTATTTAAGGAGCAGGGGGAAGAAATTTCATACAACCTTTAATGTCTAAATTTCTATAATCAAACTCCATAGTCTGTTTCATTATTTAGTTATTCTTACATTGGAATGTAAACTTATTAGAGTTTAATGCAGTTAACTCTTATTCTGCTGTCAAACATGAAGAACAGTGCAGTCCCTTCCATTCTCTAGCCACTCAATCTTCTTCTCTGGACCAAATAACCTTTTATGAAACTTTCACCCTAACTTTAAGTGTGAAAGTCCTGATTTATTTTGGATTTCTGGGCTTTCTCAGTCCATACCACAAGTAAACCGTATTGACCAAAACTGATAACTGTACTTATTATTTGCTGTTGAGAAGAGGAAGAAGGATTGCCTCATATGCCCCCGAGGTCACACTTTAACTGTATTCCAGGTATTATTTGGCAGCTTCACAGCAATATGGCATGGCAGATCTATGTAACCCAGAGTAACTTGAAAACATGTTCCTGCAAACCTCCAAACTGAGCTTCCAATACGCTCTATCTAGTTGTGCTGTTAATTATGCCTTTTAAACACAGTACAATTTGCACTTACAGAGACAACTTGATAAGCATTGCTTTTTTTTTTTAAAAAAGAAGGACACTAACTCAAGTTGCCAAGACATTTCAAATTTAATCCTGCCTGCCAAAATCCTTGCAAACTCTCCAAATTTGTTATAGTCTGCAAACATTAGAAGCACTTTCTCATGTTGTAAATATTTCACAGGACCAGTCCCTGTATTTTTGTATGTATTTCTCTGTGTGTACGTATACATCTAGAAACCCCCCAAAATTAAGCCTTTTTTTTCCTGCGCTAAGATTGGGATCATTTCCAAAGTGACAAAACCCTCACCATTTTGCAGACTAACTTAATTTGTCGATGATACCTAGACAATGTTTTCTCCAATTAGCAAGCAGGACAGATCAGCAATGGGCTTACCTCCTCTTTCAGATTCCAAATGGTGGTGCTATGATCTCTGTCATTCATACATCAACCATTAAAGATGCTGCAAGTATAAACTTTTCCTAGTCACGCCACTGTAGCAGTCATTATGTTCAGCAAGTTTTAGGCTTGAACAATTTTTTACGTGGAAACAACTTGGGTATAGAAATGCCATGTTGAGAATCCACATTTATCTCCCTATTTTTTCTTAAAACAAAACCTCAAGGATACTGAAATCCCAACATTTTTGTTGGGAAGTATACTTTCCCCCTGTATCCAAACAAAACTTCAGAACTAGTAAGTGATTAATTAAAAAATAAAAAACCCTCATCAACACTAATTTTATAAACAGTTCTGAGCAACCTACCATTACTATGCATAATTCTAATACTAATACTTTTAGAATGTATCTGCATAACATAAAGATATATATGATTATCCACAGTTCTACTGTTATATACCACTATGCCAGGAGGTTTTAATATTCAGATAGAAAGGATAAAATATGGGCAAGTATATTCATGAAAAACAACGTTAAGCAGATTATGAGTAATTTCCTGTTGGAAACCACATGTGTTAATTATAAGCCTGACTCTTCTACTGCCTGAAGATTAACAAGACCTGATATGGCTCGGTTGGATTTTTTAGCTAAATTATTAATTATGTTTTTGGTTAACAAGTGTAAATTGCTGTAAGCTGTCACTTGTAAAGGTCCTGAAACTCTATGCTGACAATCTGCTTCCAGTGGCAGAACTTTAACTTTTAACTCAGCTGTTGATAATGGTTAGTTCACACAAACACTGATTATCAGCAAATCTTAGGCAGGTTCTCTGCAAACTGCTTCAAGCCATTGTAACATCTGAGACTAAGTTAGCAGTTTTGAATTGGACCGCAAAGGAAGCGCAAGTCAAATGAGTGCAGAATATGAATACACCTTGACAAGAAAATACTTGTGGCAAATGGATGCAAAGAAAGAGTTAATGTTGCTATTACAGCCTTACCAGAAAAATCTGTTGAGAATAAAAGCAAAGACCTAAAATGTTCAACCCTGGAATACAGAATAATTGTCTCAAACCAAAGGGGAAAAAAAAAGAGAGGGTGGCCAACAACTGATTGCTGAACAATTTAAAATAGGTAAAATAGCTGTTAAATGACATGATTGCAACTTCTATTCAGCTTTGTGGCACCTGTAGTAGAAGGAAGTAAAAGCATGCTTAGTTTATTTGTTTTCACACCAGAAGTAGCATTAGCTAGTACTTACAATATTTGCTGCATTATTAGGGGGACGTTCCTCAGTTGTCTCAACACCATTGCTCTTACTCTGTTCAAGAGAGCTGAGGAAATGCAAACAGAGCATTTTTCCTCAAAGTCACAATACTCCTGAATTGCAATTCATAAGCTTAAATTTGAGAAGGAAGTTTTATGTGCTGAGTGTCCCCACATTCAATGTTGTTACTGAATTACTAAATATGGGTTAACATTATGTTAACCTTATGTTAACAGTGTTACACCTGCATAAGCTCTTCTAGGCTGTATGTTACACTAAAGGTGTCACTGATGAGTGGAAAAAAATATTATTGTCTCTGCTGCTGAGGCAGAATAGGAACAACAAAAGTGTTATTGAACTGCTGTCTGACCTAAAACCTTTGCTTCTATCGGAAATGTGTTACCAAAGATCACGGTAGCTAGTACAGCATTAGACCCAGTCATTCTACCGTTAATTAAATCTTTGAGTACACTTTTGAAAAATGAGTGAATTTAATAAGCCGCGTGCTAACACATGCTAAAATTTTTAAAACTTCCAACTAACTTTGACTCAGTGTATTTGTCTGAACTTGCTTGCTCTGGTTCGATGGCTAAGCATCTTTGGGAAGAAGTATACTGTTGACAGGAAAGGTCTATCAAAGTCATGCTGTGTCCAGACAAATGACAAATACACTGTATTATTTTGTTTCCATAGGTGCTTACACTGCACAGTTAGCTTAAGCATTCAAGGGCTAGTGGAAATGCTCTTAGAGGCAGCAACCACTCAGTGACACTGAAATGAAACACTGTCAGATATGTGATATCAAATAATTCTTTTGTTCCCTCCACTTGGTCAATTATTGCTGCTGGTGGTCAATTTAGTTGGACAAGCAGCAGCCAGCATTTGCTTCTGAACAGCCCAAAGTGAAATCCCAAGCTGAAATCGTCAAGTCACCTGCAACTGCAAGCTATTATTACTCATGTAGTCATGTAGTCACCATCATGTCTCAGGGTTTTTCATCACAGCATTGAGTTCCTTAAAAAGCTCTAAATCTACCAACATACTTTACTCAAGGGCAGTGAAATGTGAGTACTGACATGTGGACATTGGTTGAAAAGTAATGAACTGATGTTTCCTCCACTGTTTTCCTCAGCTGCCCCATACTAAATAACAGTGCAAGATCGGCAATACTCTTTTTTTTGTGCAGAAATCACATAACTAGTGCTGTTTGGCAGCTTGCTTTGTACAGGTATATTACTGCCATAAAGGATCTACAAATTACAAAACACATTATCCAGAGGTTGTCACTACATGATGGAACATCGTGTTTGCCATAAAGGCAGTGGCACTACAGGAAAACTAATTGGTCCAAAGTAGTTAGACATTAGCCACAGTGGCCCATCTTATCTACCTTAAGTTCTGTCCAGCAAACTGTCAGGGTAGTATTTGATTTGCAAAAGTCTACATGCCTTTGTGATTTTCTTTCTGAATAAGCGTATTACAATATCTGATTGCCACAATTTTTTCGAAGAATTTTCTTTACAGTCACCCAATGGCACACAGAAGTGCCACTACTCCTAAGTAACCACTGGAGAACTGAAGAACTACAGACTTATTTAGCAAAGGGAAATGCAGAAGAGAAGACTACTTTGAGTAAACAAAGCTGTATCAACACAGAATGACTGCTGAGAAAATGCTATTACTTCATTACTCTCTGGGAGGTATAAATTATACTTCAAAGAAAGTAGCAAACACTGTAATTTCACTTTCTACCATTTAGTTTGATGGTTTTCCTTTACCTTCCCACATCCAAACTTCACCAGAATGTTTACCATAATTGTTGCAGAACACCAACTGGATTGTCCTTGTCCTTTTTGTGATCCAGATAGAACATGAAACAGTTGATGATGAGCCAACTGAGAGTTTAAGGGTTAGGATTAGAGAGCAGACCAATATGACCAATATCGTTTTGGGTGCCTGCTACACACAGCCTGATCAGGAAGAAGTAGATGAGGCCTGCAAGAAACGTCACATTCACAGGCCCTTGTCCTTATGAGGGATGTTAACTATCCCAATATCTGCTGGAAGGGAACACAGCAGGGCACAAGCAATGCAGGAGGTTTCTGGAGCGCATGGATGGTAATTTCATGACACAGGTGATTGAGGAGTCAATGAAGTAAGACACTTTGCTGGACTTGACACTTAAACAAGGAAGAACCAGTCGGGTGCGTGAATGCTGGGGGCAGTCATGGATGCAGTGACAATGCAGGTGAAGTTCAGGAACCTGAAAGAAGGGAGCAAGGCAAAAGCAGGATCACAACCCTAGACTTCAGAAGAACAGCCTTCGGCCTGTTCAGTGACCTAATTTGAAGAGTGTCATGGGATACAGTCCCCTGGAGAGAAAGGGATGCAGGAGAGCTGGTGAACTTCAAGGATCACTTCCCAGCTCAAGAATGGTCTGTTCACACATGCAGGAAGTCCAGCAAAGGAGACAGGAGGCCTGTATGGATGAACAAGGAGCTCCTGACAAAACTCAAGCATAAAAAGGAAGCATACAAGAGGCGGAAGCAGGGTCACATCACCCAGGAGAAATAGAGAGACACTCTCTGAGTGTTCAGGGATGGGTTTATAAAAGCCAAAGCCCACATGCAGTTCAATCTGGCAAGGGACATGAAGGACAAGATTGGCTTCTACAGGTGTGTCAGTAGCAAAATGAAGATGAGGAAAAAATGTGAGCCCAATGCTGAATGAGTAAGAGCCTGGTCACAAGAGACACTGGTCACCTACATGCTTACTGGTAAAACTAGCCTTCAGCAATGCCATATCCCTGAGACCAGAGGAAAAGTCTGAGTAACGATGACTTACCCTCAGTGAAAGAAGTTCAGGTCAGGGAACATTTAAATAAGTCAACAGGACTTGACAGAATGCACCCACAAATGCAGAGGGAGGTGGCCGATGATACTGCAAGGCCACTTTCAGTCTTTGAAAGGTCACAGCAATTAGCATAGGTTCCTGAGAACTGGAAGAAAACAAATGTCACTCCCATCTTCAAGACGGGCAAGAGGGAAGATCGGGGCATCCAAACATACAAAGGACAGATGGTGACAGCAAACAGTCACCTTGGATACATCAAGAGGAAATCATGCTTGACCAACCTGGTAGCCTTCTACAATGAGAAGGCTGGCTTAGCGCATGACTGGAGAGCAGTGGATTTTGTTTATTTCAACTTTGGTAAGGCTTTTGACACTGTCAGTCACAACATCCCCATACACAAACTGATGAAGTACAAGCTAGATAAACATGGACTGAAAACAGGCCAAATTGCTAGGGTCAAAGAGTTGTGAATGATGGGACCAGACAGAGTGCACCTTCAAGGCAGTTCGCAGGTAGTACAAAACTTGGAGGAGTGGTTGATAAACCAGAGGGTTGTGCCACCATTCAGAGGGACCTCAACAGACTGAAGAAATGGGCCACCAGTAATCTCATCAAGTTTAACAAAGGGAAATGCAAAGTCCTGCATCTGGGGAAGGATAACCTCAGGCACCTGTACACACTGTCCGCCAACTGACTGGAAAGTAGCTTTACAGAAAAAGACCTACGAGTCCTCATGGTGGACATATTGAACGTGAGCCAGTAACACTGCCCCTGAAGCAAAGGTGGCACACAGCCTTCTGGGCTGGGTTAGGAAAAGTGTTGCCAGCAGGTTGAGGGAGTTGGCTTTTACACTCTACACAGCGCTGGCAACACCACCTCTCTAGTACAGTGACAAGTTTTGGGCTCCCCAGTACAAGAGAGACTCACTGGAGCAAGTCCTGAGAAGGGCCACTAAGATGCTTAAGGGACTGGAACATGTGTCATATGAGGAGAAACTGAGCAAGCAGAAATTGTTTATCTGGGAAAAGAGAAAACTTGGGGGGGGGAGACACCTGAGACTGCTTAGCCTGGAGAGCAGAAGGCTCAGGGGGGATCTTATCAATGTGGATAAATACCTGATGGGAGAGAGTAAAGACGATGGAGCCAGACTCTTCTGAGCAATATCCAGTGACAGGCCGAGACACAATGAGAAAGAAGTGAAATACAGGAAGTTCCATTTAAACATAAGAACTGTAAGAGTGGTCAAACACTGGAACAGGTTGCCCTGAGAGGCTATAGATTCTCCATCCTTGAAGATATTCAAAATCCAACTGGACAATGTCCAGAGCAACCTGCTCAGGTTGATCCTACTTTGAGCAGGAAGGTTGGACTAGACAGTCTCCAGAGATCCCTTCCAATCTCAACTGTTCTGTGATCCTCACTGTTTGTTTACACACTAAAGTAAAATTTGCCTGCACAATAAATGTGCTTGTACATTGTGGAAAGAGTACATTTTTTTCTCATTCCGAGTTTAGCATTTTTGCTGGTGCCATGCCATGTTTCTGATTATGCTTCCAAGTAGAGACATACTGAGCTTTTCATCTGTTCACCATCTGGATCAGCAAACATACAGCAAATTCAGGCATAAGAGCAGACTTCTATGGGAATTAGTCAGCATAATCAAACCTACAATACTATGCAAAGCTAACAAGAGAACAAGGGATGACAACCACTCTACCACTCTACTTAAGATAGATGCCTGTATTAAGACAAGCCAGTCACTTGAATCGATCCACACTTTCTTGGATATAACTGATGCCCAAGGGTATACTAAGACGTTCATGACAAAGAACATGCTTACATGCAACAATCAAGAGTTTCTCTGTGCAGATGGATCAACATGGACACTGTGTACAGGACCTCTAACAAGACTTTTCCAAACTTCAGTGGTAGAGAAAACTTGTGCATGTCCTCAGGCAATCTAAAATATAATTTGACAAGTGGAAGGTACTCTAGAATCATTAGAAACAGCGTTTGGAAAGCACCCCGAAAGGTCAGTCTTTCCATTCTCTGGTCCAGCACAGGAATAGTCAAATTCCACTTCATTCCTGACAGGTGTTTCCCCTGTGGAGATATTAAACACTGCCAATGATCACACTTCCACCATGTCCTAAGTAATCCTACTAGAAAGCTCTTTGTGAGTTCTTTTCTAAATCACCCTTATGGCAATTAAATGCTACTTTATTTACGTCTTTACTGCAGAAAAATCAGTTTATTTTCCTCTTTTTCCATGGCTAGCTTGAATTTATTTCAAGTCTGAGGAGAAATAAGAGTCTTCTGTCAATTAAGCAGTCTCAGTTCCTTCAGTCTATACCACAAATCATTTACATCACTGACATCTAATTTCACTATTCTCTCATACTCGTAACTAGTCCTTCTTTTTAAGAAAACAAAACACACAAAAAGAAAAAAAAAAGAGAGTGAAAGAGACAAAATAAGCCCCATGATCCTGAAGTGCAAAGAAAAGGCCAAGAATTACTTCAGGTTTCCTACATAAAAGAATGTTTCTCATGCATTTTGGGAAAAAAAAAAAAAAAAAACAAAAAAAACAAACACACCAAACAGAAACACTCCAACAGCATGACACTGCTGAATCACATTCACTTTATAATTCTACACAATGTGTAGAACCTGCCATGAGGAACTTCCACCTTACCTTTTATTCACTGTTGGTTTTACATTTGTGCTTACTGATTTTCTTTTTCCAGATGCTAAGCATTTGTTGAGGTTATTATCTTCAGCATACCTGTAATCTTTCCCAGCTTTGCACCCTCTATTAACTTTTTCATCTACAACCTCAATGCCAACACTGAAATTGTCAGTGACCAGACTGAACAGTTCAGGACCTAGGACAGATCCAGATGCAGAACAAGTGCTACTACCTCTTCTCGCATGCCTCCCCCTTGACAGCTAGCCATTCCGCAGCACCTCTCCAGGGTGGTCTTCTGTGTAGTTTTAAATCCACCTTACAGTAGTTCCATCTAGAACAGGGGTAGCCAAATTGACAGGTGGAAGGCAACACACCCAAAAACTCCACTCGAGGAAGGCTACAGTCCAGCCAATGAGACGACAGGGGCAACATCGGCTTTTCTCGCTTGCATCTGCTTGAAGATCAGCCCATGCTTCTTGGTGCAGGCCCAAGGCTAGAAGTAGAGCTCTGGTATACTCCTAGGTGATCTGCTATAACAAGATAGTCTAAGATTTGGTTCAGTTCAGAGCAAGCTCTGAGTTGAACTACAGACTATGCAGCACTGGGTCCAAACTCCATCATCATCTGATTTTAGAACAAGTTTAGCATTTAAAATTGAGATTTCTTTTGGTGAAATCTTAATTATTTTCCATAATTTTTAAAAAATTAGTTTTAGACAACTGTTAATAGTGGCTAAGTATTAAAATTCCCAGGCAGGGCTCACCATAAATCCATTTTGTGTTTTTTATCACCTTCATTTATATAACATAATTTTCCAGTACTTCTAGAAACGTAATCAACAGAAACTGTACTAGAGTATCTTGAGTTCTTCTTTATCCATTTTTTAGTCAGGCACTGTCTACCAATTTGCTTTATACTAGTCTTCTAGAACCTTACGTATCTTCTATGAATTTCCTAATAGCTCTGACATTGCCTCAGCCAGTTTTTCCAACCACTCTAAGGAGGAATTTCATCATACTTGTGAAAATACCTGAATACTTTCCAGCCTGTTCTTTCTCTATTCTTGCCTTCACCACTGATTGCAATTCTTTTAACTTACTATAAGGCAGAGATACTTCTTCTATCGGATCTGCATCAGAGTTTTCAGCCATGCAAACCAGGAGGTACTCTTCTGATGAACTACAACAACGTGCATTTTGAGGGTTTTTTCCTTATCTTCTGTAAGCAGATAATCTATCTGACACGCGATCATACAGATGAAGGGCAGAGCCATTATGGCGAGACATTAAAGCAAATCACAGCCTCTGCTGGGCTTCCCTATCTCCCATGCCATTTACTCCATCCTCCAAAGTGCTCCAAAACAGCTGTTAATTTGTAATCTAGCTTCAAGGCATCTTAATATCAAATACAATAATGGAGAAGCACAGCTGATAAATACGAGTGCACTTGTCAGCAAGAAACTTACTATTCACTGCCTCATTGCTACAGAAGTTCAACTATAAGGGCTTCAAAATATAGGAAAGGGAATACTAAAGAAAAAAGAGTTATCAAGGCTGATCAGAAGATCTGAAGAGATCTCAAATTCGTGGGACCGTATTTCCTCCCTTATTGCAAGAAATAAGTTTCTTTTTAATTTTATTTTACAGGGCATCCAGACTTGCTGTGAACAACTGAAAAGCATCTGGCAATCACAAAGGCAAAGGAAAAACAAAGGAAAGAGAAAGTTCAACAAAAGTTTGGGACAAACAAGCAATGGCTCACATGAGGGAGTTGACAATGATAAGAAACAAAACAAAGGAAGTGGGCAGAGCTTTAATGGCCTAATCAATAGATGGAGAAGAGGTTTTACAACCAGAGAACTAAATAGCAAGAAAAATATGTGGAGTCTGGATGTTGGTAAGGAGATGAAGAGGTACCAGTGATAAAACGCAAACACTGAATATTGTTGTAAAACATATATATCAAAGTTGCTGCTTGTCTTACATACCCCTATTTTGGTACCTCTCTGCATTTACAAAAGCTGCAATCTTCAGCAGCCTTACTTCCACAAACTGGAGGAATATTTTTTTTTTTTCCTTGAAAACAACTACTTAAGAACTTCCACGTACAAAACCTCCCATATTTAGCTATGCATTAAGTGTCCTGCCAGTGAAAATCCCCTTTGATTTCTTATACCTCAGTGCGGTATCTGTACTACTGTTATTTCAGCTGCCAAGAATCCTAAGTATCTACAATGAGAAACTGCCTTACAACATGCCCTATAAAGCAACTCAAAGTAAACAAGTCGCATAATCAGTGTTATATACGTTTTACAAAGTTGGCATAAAGAATGCATCACTTAAGGGTAGATGCTTTAAAATTACATCTATAACTGTTACATGAGAGATGCTCAGAAAATGGCTCAAGTACTAGGTCCAATCTATACTACTTAACTCCTAACTCGGTCCTTAGCTGGCTTGTGGGTTACTCCATCTAACTCCCTCCAACACAAATCTGCTAATCAGTGTGGAAGTGGTTCAGGTAAACTCGTCCCAGCAAATGTTTCATCATATTTAGAGGTTGCCCTAAAGTTCCCTACAACTGAACTTTCCTAAGGCTTTCCTTGCTTTACTTTTTGCCTTTGCAGATACCTCCCTTTGATGACTAAGTACCCACAGCTAATTGTTCCTTCTACCATTGAAATATCCAACACACTTTCAACCATGGGGACAATATCAGTAGGCTGCAAGAATAAAGGAAAGTAAATACCACCCAAAAACCCCAATCTGTTCTTGTCTTGATAAACAAAAGGTCTGCTTACAAACAATAGTTCCAAAAGCTTTTTCATGCTTCATTTTTCATATCACCTACAATAATAGCGATCAAGTTTCCAAAAGGATTTGCCATAACAGAGTTGACAGGGAACAAAATACACATATACGAACTGAAACCTGGCACACAAATATGTATAATACAAATACACATAAAATCTCTCAGTGTAATGCAAAACTAAGTATTAGCAAGCTTTATGAAATATACATGCACACACAGAGTATATATTATGCCATATACTTCCATGACAAACTGACCCAAAATTTTACCTTACAAATCACAAATAGAAATAGAAAAAAAGCCAAGAACATATATTTCTGAAGAAATAAATACACTCATTTAAATCCTTTCACTGTAACTTGGCAACAAACTCTACAGAACTCTTCTGAAAAAATGTCTTTTGCAAACAAAATTCTGTAGCCACTGGTTAGTATCCCTGGGTTTTAGAATATCTCTGACAAGGGAACGCTTGCTCTTTGAAGCACTTAATGAGAAATACCTCTGTGAAGCAGTTGATTGACCCTTCCTTCCTCTTTGCACAGTTGCAGGCAGGGTAGGAAAAGTAGCAGTTACTGCTTCTGCCAAAATCACAGCCAAAGTAGCTCAGTAGCATTGCAGCTGGCTTGCAAACCATATTTTTGCCTGTTGTGATACATTAGAAGTTTGAATATGACATCTGCTACCAAAACGAAAAATAAAACAAAGCCCCAAAAAGGTGGAAGACAGGTTACAGAAGAGGAAAGCTAGCAGTTTTGGAGTAACATCCCCAAACTTGGGACTAAATGCCACTAGACACCTACCCACTATCCCAGCAATACACACAAGACCTTTAAAACAGCTTAAAAATACTCTAAGTAATAAATGACCTACATTTGGATCTTGTTACCACGCACCTCTTCCTACAGGAATGTTAGGACAAATATGTAGCTTTAATTTATTTAAAACTCCGACTGTTGCTACCTTTTCAGTTCCCCTCATATTCACTTTACTTCTGTTGAGCTATAGCATGGAGGTCCAATACATGTTTCCAATAAGATGAGGACCACACCTTGCAACACAGCTCTGCTGCAAGAACTGTGTCACTCTCTGTGACACCTCCTGTCAGAAGACAGACAGGTAAACCTCATATAGATCCTTTCTCTTTGTGGTCTGTTCTCCTATAGAGTCACAGAATCATTCAGGTTAGAAGGGACCTCTTGAGATAACACTTTTTTTACTGTGAGGCTGACAGCACTGGCACAGGTTGCCCAGGGAGTTGTGGAGTCTCCATCCTTGGCAATATTCAAAAGCCATCTGGACATGGTCCTGGGCAACCATGGAGGTTGGACCAGCTCCAGAGGTCCCTTCCAACCTCAACCATTCTGTGATTCTGTGACTGATTCTATGAAACCTCCTGCTGTCCTGGTTTTGGCAGGGATAGAGTTAATTTCCTTCCTAGGAAAAGGAAAGCGAGCAAGCAGCTGTGTGGTACTCGGCTGTGTGGCACTCAGTTGCTGACTGAGGTTAAACCACAACACCCACTCAAGCAGGGTCAGCTACAGCAGGTTGCCCAGTACCATACGCAGTTGGGTTACGAATATCTCCAAGGATGGAGACTTCACAGCCTCTCTGGACAACTTGTGTCAGTGCTTTACCACTCCCACAGTGAAGAAGTGCTTTTATGTGTTCAGATGGAATGTCATTATTTTTTTAATTTCTGCCCATTACCTCTTGTTCTGTCAGTGGGCAGTACTGAGAAGACTCTGGCTCCCTCTTATTCATTCCCTCCCTACATTGATAAGATCCCCCCAAGCCTTCAATTCTCCAGGCTGAACAGTCCCACCTCTCTCAGCCTTTCCTTATAGGAGAAATGCTCCAGACCCTTAATCACCTTTGTGGCCCTGCACTGGACTCTCTCCAGTATGTCTGTCTTTCTCTTGTACTGGGAAGCCCAGAAATGGACACTCCAGATACAGCCTCACCAGTGCTGAGCAGAGAGCACCTCCTTCAACCTGCTGGTATCACTCTTCCTAACCCAGCCCGGGAGACTGCCTGCCTTCTTTGCCATGGCAGTGCATTACTGGCTCACGGTCAGCTGCTTGTCCACCAGTACACCAAGCTACTTCTCTGCAGACCTGCCTTCCAGCTGGTCAGCCCCCCTGGGGTTATTTCTCCCCTGATGCAGGATTTTGCATTTCCCCTTGTTGCACTTCATGGGATTCCTCTCAGCCCAATTCTCCAGCCTATCCAGATCCCTCCGAATGGAAACACAACCATGTGACGTATGAGCAACCCCTCCCAGTTTTGTACCATCTGTGAACTTGCTGCGGGCATACTCTATCCCAGCATCCAGGCCATTAATGTGGATGCTAAACAGTATTGGCCTCAGTATCTGCTCCTGGGGTACACTACCGATGACTTGCCTCCAGCTGGACTTCGCGTCACTGATCACAAACGCCTGGGCCCAGTCATTCAGCCAGTTCTCAATCTACTTCACTGTCCACTTATCTAACCCGTACTTTGTCAGCATGGGGATGCTATGGGAGATGGTGTCAAACGCCTTATTCAAGCTGAGGTGAAGAACACCCACTGCTCTCCCTGCCCTGAATGTATCTGCAGATTACCTACTGTTACTGAAAACTATGGGGAGTACTATTGCTTTTCATCAAGGGCTACAGACTTTTTAAGGAATTAAGCAGTGAGAATCATTGGAGATGAAAACCGCTCAGCTTGATAGGCAGATCTCAAAACAACACTAGAGAGCACAATCAATTTTTTTTTTTCCAAATAATAAAAGCTTGATTTTTTTTCCATCGTCAACAATGATAATTTATCCTCAGATGACCTCAAACATAAAGTTATTGATATCATCTTTATTTGGTAATACTAAGATCTAATGCTTGAGGAACTCCAATTTTTAGTAAAGTGGGCAATAGCTCAACTCTCATTCTAACAGCCATGTGTAATACCCTCCAAACCACTACCAGCTTCTGTGCTATCCTCTTTGAATTATTAATCAAGCATTCTGATGTGAATTTTCATCCATGCCAATGTAAAAGGAAAGTCAGGACTTAAGCACTATATCTACAAATGGAAAAATCATCAAAATCCTGTCACCTAAATCTGTAAATCAGGGTAAGGAAAGTCAACTGCAATCCAATTAAGACAAGCTTAGAAGAAAACAGAGGCAGACTAGTAGGACAGACTATAGTGGGCTTCTAAGGCATCTGAAAAGAAAAGGTTAAGAAAACTCAAAACAAAAGCAGACTGATGGATTTGAGAGAACACTGCCTGGCAAGGAATATAAAGCTACATATAGTTAAGACATCAAACATCTGGATGATGGGTAAGACTAATAGCCACATTACTATGGTCTGGAACTCCTCCCTGCACACTCTGATCCCAGAAGAAAAAGGCCATCTTAGTACTTGCTTGTTCAGTTGGGACTCTAATGTGATACTGTTTGTGAGCTGAAATTGCACATCTTTTTAACCATGACTTCAGTTTTGTAACTCAGAACTATTTTTCAAGCCTATGACATCAATCTGTATTATCTTTACTATCACATTAACTTTTTTTAACAACTAGCTTTTTTTTTTTTGAAAACCAAAATTTTGGAGGCTGCTGGAATACCCTTTCTAAGGCCTCTCCAATACAGTCTGAAATGTAAATACTGCAGGTTCTATAAATGAAATTAAAACCCAACTACACAAGTAAAATGGATCTGATTTTCATTTAACCATAACAGAAGTGCAAAAGTACAAAACAGTATGTGGATCCCTTTTATAACCAAAAAGGCTTCTGAAACAGCATGAATCTATCTCATATAAACAAAGAGAACACACAAGAAATCACCCCTACAAAGCATTCTTCACACAAAGAGAATGGTCTCTCAAAACAACCACTGACAGTTGTAGCTTCTGTTCTGTAATCATCTGATTTTTCTTTATTCACTGCAACGTTATCTATGAAATTAGATCTGTAAGAACACATGCAAATAGAATATTCTACCTCAAGTTTTTCAGTATAGATATTCTATATCTCTTACCCTTAACAGACATTTTTAAGACTCTGTTTTTTGGTTTGGTTTTTTTTATTATTTTTTTAATACAAAAGTCATTCAACCATAGCAGAAATTACAATATCCACAACTTTGGCCACTTTCCTATCTAAACACAACCATCAAAACTAAAGTGCATACAAAGTTATCTTACATAGAATCATATCAACAGAATTTTAATTTAGAGAAGACGCTCCATGAAGTTTAGGAAGAACTGTGCTTATTAAGAAAAAGCACATTACAAGTGGTTAATGACAGCATAACATCCTTAGAGTGATTACTATCGCAAGTAAACCAAATAAATTCTACATTGTCTTCACTGAATAGCAGAAGATGCAACCATCTAGTGCAAAAACTCACCAGTTTACAGCTGTCAATGGTCTATCCTCTATAACAGTATATTCTAGAAATAAAATGGGATAGAGGATTGATTGGTTTGAAGAGAAATGGAATAGAGACATGACTACCCTGAAAACATACAAGCGTAATGAAGACTTTATGAGTACATCTGTTAGAAAGAATAATGCATTGGCTAGCGGGAGAGAAAGGAAAGGCAAACCCAGATAAGAAGTGAGTCATAAGTAACAATACACATAACTCATGGTGAAACAATCAAAATAAGAGAGAAGAGGTTGAAATAATAAACCCAGGAGAATAAGGTATTTATTTAAGAACAAGCTCATCTCAATGTAATGTAAATGACTGGCTGTGGATCTGTATAAAGATAGTAGTTGGCTAAAAGGCTCAGCAATAGAAAAGATGAGTGATGTTATCAACTGCAACAAGAACACTGGAGAAGTGAAATGAAGAGTTCAGGGTTTGACCCTGTTAAAGTTAAAACTCTTAGCTAGACATTTTTCCAGACTGACAGAGATCATGACCAAAATAATCTAAATACTACAGCACTGCAGCACAGGTTAGAGAAGAGGCTGCCAATTTTTTTCATTTGCAAAGTTACAAAATTTTTCAGTAGCAGTTTGGATCATTCTAATGAATTTAAACTACAAACAACAAGCTTATACTTTTTGACCTTATCTTACTTTCTCTTTGTATTGGCTTTGGCTGGGATAGAGTTAATTTTCTTCAGAGTAGCTTGTATGGTGCTTGTATGTTTTGGATTTGTGATTAAAAAAGTGGTGATAACACAGAGATGTTTTCGTTACTGCTGAGCAGTGCTTACACAGAGTCAAGGCCTTTTGTGCTTCTCACCCCACCCCACCAGCAAGTAGGCTGGGGGTGCACAAGAAGTTGGGAGGGGACACAGCCGGGACAGCTGACCCAAACTGACCAAAGGGATATTCCACACCATATGACGTCATGCTCAGCGTATAAAGCCGGGGGAAGAAGAAGGAAGGGGGGGACATCTGGAGTGATGGCGTTTGTCTTCCCAACTAACCGTTATGTGTGATGGAGCCCTGCTTTCCTGGAGATGGCTGAATCCCACTCTTGCCAATGGGAAGGAGTGAATGAATTCCTTGTTTTGCTTTGCTTGCGTGCGCAGCTTTTGCTTTCCCTGTTAAACTGTCTTTATCTCAACCCACGAGTTTTCTCACTTTTATCCCTCCAACTGTCTCCCCCATCTCACTGCGAAGGGGAGTGACCGAGCAGCTGTGTGGGGCTTAGCTGCCTACTGGGGTTAAACCACAACATCCTTTCATAGAATCTGTAAAGTATTTTCACAAACCTCAGTTCAAAAACCATCACCTTACACAATTATGCTTGGGAACACAAGTCGAGGAAAGTTAAAGGAAGAAAATGAAAATAAGGAATGGCACTAATCTAACCACAGAGGTCCAGTTTTATGTGGGGACAAGGAAGCTGAATTTTTGTTTCTTTTCTGAAGTGTAGAACTAGTATAGGTTTAGATTTATTAAATTAATAACCAAAGAAAAGAAAAATCCTTACAGTATTCTCAGCCCAAAGTAGTCATACATATACCAGATGCAAAGAAAGAAGACAATAAAAACTAATTAAGTCCATCAACACGTTCATCAGTCTGAAGGGAGGCAGTGAGCTATAACACACTATTTACTATGAGATACTTGCTACTAAGAAAAAAGCGTATTAAGCGTATGAATATTAATATGCTTCATAACATATGAAACATTAAATCTGAATGTACAGAAACCATATTCCTTAATGTAGCCACTTAGGGCACAAGGAGCCCATTCTCCTGTGCCAATTTCTAGTACTCATCCTTTGGAGGGGCACAATGGTAGGAATTGGCTGTGAAAGACCACTGGGAAAGATTAGCTGCAAAAGAGTATATTTACAATATAAAAACTTTAGTTAATTCTAAGACTACTATTCCAAGCAGCACCTCAGTGTGAAGCAGTGTTTATGGCAAGCAAGGTAAGAAAGAAAAAGACAAAAATGCAACCATGTATTTAAGAGGTGCTGCAAGGCATCAAGTTTCCAAAGTAAACAAAGGATGTGGAAAACAGTTTGCATGAAGTACCTCAGTACCAAAGATTGTATCACTGATATGTCAGTAAACATATGTGCTTTCTATAAAGACATAAATAGTCTTTAAATTATGGGTTTGGTGAAACATACGTAGTCATAGTTAAGCAAAAATAACACTCTGATTATTCCTCGAATTGCCAGCTGTAGCCATTTTGAAATAAATTAGAAAAAAAAAATCAGTCGCTGGTTAAAATATTAAGCAGAATAAACCACAATCGTTGCAAATCTAATATGCTGATTCCTCTCCTGCCCCACTTAGGAGATGTATTTACTTATGTTTGCATATTAAAATTCCAAATTCTTGTGAACTTCAGCAGAATATTCAGGCAATGTTTGCTTGTTTAAAGTGGAAGAGACTTCATTATCCACAGGAAAAACCCCCACAAAATTCATGCAATGACCTCATATGGTTTTAATTACTAAAAGCATAACACTAATACTTGGGCCAGACGCGTTGCCACGGTTAAGAACTTTGCCATTGTACAGATACCAACACCTACAATCATATTCTCACAAATATTCTCATCAGTAATCCCCAACCTGACATTCAGAAAGGATAAATTATTTGAAAAGTTTAAAACACATTAAATATGGTATTTTGGAACATGGCTGAGCAGCCAAGATCCTCAAAGGTGGCAACAATATCAAGAGGCCACCAAACATCAAGGATTAATCTAGCAATAAAGGAAAACGACATAAGGCCTAACCTATGCTTGAAAAGCTTCTACAAGAATGCCGAAACCCAAGAGTGGGTAATGGGAACTGAAAAAGAGGCAATAATCTGCTGTCATTATTTACCTTACTAAAAAGACACTTCCTGAGACAATTACCATATGAACACTAAGGCTTAACCAATAATGACTGAAAGATTACAGCTAAATAGTTAGGTACCCAATACAAATGATTCAGTAACAAATTGATTATGTGGAGAACATGTCAATCTTCTCCACAGGTGAACATTCAGAATGTCACTATTTAACAGTACAAACACTGTAGCTGCTGCCACTTGACACACTCTCACACAGGCACACTCTCATAGCAAAAAAAAAAACCAAACAGGTTAACAGTTTTTTGTAACTTCTGTTCAGTTCCAGTTTGGCCTATAATTGAACTTTTACCTGAAGAGACAAAGGTTCCACACAGTATTATTTTGTAATCCAAAACAAGTAACGGGGGGGGGGAGAAAAAAAATCACACAATGTGATTCTATCACATGCACTAATTCCTTTCCAAACTACACACTTTCCTTCTAAATGAAGCAGCAGAAGGATGCATGACTCCAAAAGACAAAGGTGTCTTTTAGCATCACTAGACTTCTAAGGCTGCTTCAGCCTCTATTTTTGTGAAAAGGAAATGCATTTCTATCAGCCCACAAAACCTGAATATTCTCATGGATTCCAGTTGTTTTAATTTTTCAATTCATTTACATAAATTATGATATGTTATTTTTATATACACAAATAAACATCTTAAGCCTCTCAACATAATATTAGCTTCTTTCCAGCTTCTATTATTGTTTTCTATGCTAACACTGCACAAATACAAACCATGTTAGACTAAGCGACTACTACAGATTTTTAGAAGAACTACTATGTAAAACTATGTTTTCCTTATCAGAATATAAGGTAAAGAAGATAAGTAAAGATACATGGTTTTAGTCATTAGTTAATCCCTATTAACCAATAGCTCAATATAGTATTAAAACATTACTATATTGCAGCTAAATGCCTACAGCAGACAGCAACTCTTATCAGCTTTTCTAATGCACAGGTTAGTTTAATGTAAGACTCAACAGCACATCGATTTTCCAATGAAATAAAGTTTTAAGTTTATATAAGGACTTAAACATTTTTTTAAATGACATTTACAAAACATAAGAATTGAAAAACAGAGGAGAACAGACTAGACTAGAACAGACTAGACTAGAATATTTCAATTGGAAGGGACCTACAGAGCAAACCTTTTCACAGGAATAAGCAGGAAAACGTAGTATGTAACACATAATACTTCACAAGAAACATCGCTATCATAACGCCACTCTCCAAGTAGCCAATAGCATTTAGTGTGTGATGTAAGCAGAAGGAAGTGACATCATGAACCTAGGGTATATATTGCTGTGTTGCTTAACAATAAACGCCATTTGCCATCCACCACATTGGTGTCTGTGTGCTGATGGCCCGAGCGACTCAGTGTTTGTCGCCGTGCCGTTCCTGAACCAGGTCGCTGCGCCTTATGAAGGCAACAGAATAAGCAGGAAAACATAGTATGTAACGCATAATACTTCACAAGAAACATCGCTATCATTTCGTTAGTCTTTATGTATATAAACTTTATTTTTTCAATCAAATGAATGCTTCCAAACTTTCTGCAATTATAATTTCATTTTAAAAAAGCATCAAGTCCCAAACCAAAAACAGCTTACAGCTTTTGTAAAGGCTTTAGATGTGAAGAAATTAAGGCTTTCTGGTGTACCAACAAACAAATTAACACAAATTTCACATATCTCAATTTACTAAACATGGTTTCTACAAATTCTTTAATAACTTGGCAGTGCAAAGGTGAAGTGTTTCAGCAGCGTTTCTCCAATAGATTTTGAAAAATACATGCTTAAAACATCCCAGGGCCAGATAAGCATTGCATTACTGGGCATAAGAAGGGGCATAAGCGAAGACTTTGTGTCAACTTTGAAAAGCCTAAAGACTAACCTAATGACCAATTTTCTCCAGAGGATGTATAATTTACAACTATGAGTGTGGACGAGCTGGCCTACTTCCAAAAATTTCTTTTATCACCCAGTAGAAAGAATCACTGTAAAATGAAAGTAAGTTGGCTGCCTCTTCTTCAGCCAAAATGGCTGGAAAAACAGCCATCTGATTTCTGGCTAATAGCAAGAATCTTACATTCCAGTCATCACTGAAATTTTCCTTGATCTCAATCAAGCCACTTCACAACATTACATTTGTTTGGGGGGTTTGTCCCCACGATACAAATAGAAGCTTTTCTCCTCTGAAGGATCTAAGTTAAAAGGGGCAACTTTAGCAATGAAGTAATGGACAAAAAAAGTAATTCCCAAAAAGCATTTGTGTTTTCAAATGGTTAATGTTTTTGAACTAATTGATAGAATGTTTCTACTGAACTTCATGCAGCAAACAAATTAAGCACCTGACAAGCTCAGTAGGATGCCTCCCTTTAGTAGAGTCTAAGAAGTTTTCAATATTGAATATTATTCAATAAATACTGCTGCATCTCTGATACCTAATGTTACTACAGAAATCCAGACGCAGTCCTCAAGTAATTTAAAGTGTAAATGGAACCAAAGAACCACCCATTCAGAAATGATTCTTGGATCTGCATGATGTTGCTTTTACAGTTGCTGAGTTCATGTCCTACAGACAAAAAAAAAAAAAATTATGATCTTTTTGGTAAAGATCACTTGATAAGCTGTAAAACAGATGAAAAACACTTTGACATGAGTATGAAATCACTACCATTTTAGAGTATATTGTCACTGTAATATTAAAATTTCAAGTTAGTCAAAATTATGTAGTGAACATTTTCATTACCAAACAGGCCACACTAAAGCCATTACAACTTTGTATATCTATCCATATTTGACAAAAATTCTCAAAGAACACACTGAGCCTAACTGATACTTCTGGTAGTACATACACAGGTAAAAGAAGAGTAAAGGGACTGACAGTTCAGGGAAAACCCTGAGATGCACAAGAGACAATAGCAGTGATTCAGCTGGATAGGGATGTTTGTTCGGATTAAGTTATACAACAGAAAACCGTGTATTTGAAGACAGCAAAAACATGAAAATCAGAAATATCTTACTTTGCAAATACAAAGCTTCAGGACTGAAAGCAGATAACAACTTGCATTACTTCAGTAACAGAGAGCAGACTTCCAGTTTCATCCACTCAGAACGCAGCGTATGAGACAACACTCCAACAACATGAAGTTTTTGCTTGCCCTCTAAAGAGGCTCATGCTTCCTACTAGTGTTTTACAGACCTTCGTGGCTACGCTAGCTGTTATGCCATTACTAGTCATTTTCCCATATTTCAGTAGCCACAAAGCAGAGACTACAAACCAGGCACACTCAAGAGTAGATTTATCTTCCAAACCAATCTTGACTTGACAAGTAAATTTCCCACTCCTAGTAGTACTGTAACAGATTCTTAACGCTGTTATCTGACCAAAGACGGCTGTACGTTAAATTGCAGGATTAAATACTTTTTTCTGTTTCCTTTCATGAAATTATTAGGCTGGCACTGGTGACAAAAGCAGCAGTTTCTCTGCTCCTGCCTCTCTGTACATAGAACTTTGTGCAGCCCTTCCCCTCACGCTGTCACAAGCACAATCACAAGGTGAACCAGATCAGGGAATTAGTCTGGATTACAACAAGCCATTTTTGCCGAGTTAATTTTAACCCAGAGCGAGTCTCTAATCTGTTACTGCAAGAGACTATATAAATAGTTACGTCAACGTGGCAGGGGGAATAAGCACACTGACCAAACCATCTCCTTTGGAGACCAAAGTGTTCATGACACCGCAACCGGTATCACACGAGGAAATGCAAAGCACTCCTAGTTCTGCTTCAAAGCCAATTACCGCATCCTACTCAACACGTGATATTCATCACTTTCAGATGACAGCCAGCACAAACACCTAGCAAATGTGACATTAATCTTACTCATGACTTTCAGACAATCTCCACAATGTTTAATTTCCTTGTCTACACACAAGCATTTTCATACTGCTTTCTAGTTCTTCATAAACATTAAAGTCAGGTTTGGAATAAAAGCGCTCTCTGCAGCAGGCGTTGGTCACACCATGTGAAGTGCAGAGTACAATTTTGCAGACTTGAAGCAAAAATTCTACGTCGACATATTGCAAGTAGGTTGCACTATCATTCTTCAAATTAGTCTTCTTGGAGCACAGGAAGAATTTTATTAATGTTCATAAGCCAACTTGTTTAGTTTTTTTAAGCTACTTTAAGATATTTTTCTAGTCACAAACACTCTTATTGACAGATTAAGAGGCTTCAGATTTTCCACATAGATAAAAATCAAGTTAAGACTCTTGTTAAAAACTGTATTATCTTAACCTCAAATTAATTTATCTGGCACTGTTATCTACTGTAGCAACCAGATGGAGTCACAGATCACTTTAAAGCATCTCTTTAGGAAGTGTTTGGGATTTTTACCATTTTTGTAAAAAGCATTTTTGACCATTTCTGTCTAAGACTACCAGGTGGCTGAAGTTCTCAAACCTTAAACTGCAATATTTTGACACTAATATGGAGAAAGGGTGGAGATCATGAGCAGTACCTTGGCTACCATCAGTCTGATACATGAGATGTTGGGGCTGAGTACCAAGAGATAGTGGGCAACTTGCTGATTATTAAATATTCCTCCTCTCAGAAGTCCTACAATACACATTGGCTGTATTCACTAGTATTAACTAGCCGTCATTTACTTGCCAATAGCTTAATACAACCTGCTTCCTCTGTACGAGGAGTCTGGCTTCTTTGATTTCCTCTAAGATGACACAATGTAGTCAAGATATATGACTAAATCTAGCCTTCAAGAATAAAGACATAGAGTAACTGCAAATGTCACTGTTTCTTTTAACTGGCATTTTCATAAGAATCTGCTGATAAGAAATAGAACCCAAAAGAATGCAATCTATGGTATCGGAGTTAAAATTATTTTAAGGATGTCAATTAAAAGAAACATTAACATTTACACCCACCTAAAGCTAGTATTTTCTTCAATTCTAAGTAAAAGAGATACCAGTTGAATTATCCTGAAACCGAAAAACATGGAGGACACAACGAATTCAGAACTACAGCTTTAAAAAATACAGACACGTTAAGGCAAAATTCAGACAGATATCTGAACACCATGGAGCAATCGCACAGCTGATCTCCTTACATTTAGTAGTTTCCTTACACTTAGCACTTGCAGTCCCAGGATTAAATGATACAAAGCTTAAAAGCAGGAAGAAAAGATTTAAAGGAAAAAGCATGAACACTGAACTAAGGAATATACGGGGTAAGAAAACACTCACAGGTCTACACAGGGGAAAAAAGAACTACAGTTTCCCTGTCATACACTTTGAAAAGAACTCGGTAATTGCAAAGATGTCAAACGCCAATGTTAACAGTCCATGTTTCCAGCATTTGCAATAAGCAAATTGGAAAGGTTATGTTATTCTTTTAGTTTCTTAGGTTAATTCCACTCCTAGACACAGCCTTTCGGGGGTGGGGTGGGGGGAAGAAGCGCTGCTGTTCCAGTCAGACTGAAAAACAAAAAAACACCCCAAACCCAAGAAGCCAAACGCCCAATGCCTTACAACCTGAGACCAGAGGAAAAGTCTGAGTAACGATGACTTACCCTCAGTGAAAGAAGTTCAGGTCAGGGAACATTTAAATAAGTCAACAGGACTTGACAGAATGCACCCACAAATGCAGAGGGAGGTGGCCGATGATACTGCAAGGCCACTTTCAGTCTTTGAAAGGTCACAGCAATTAGCATAGGTTCCTGAGAACTGGAAGAAAACAAATGTCACTCCCATCTTCAAGACGGGCAAGAGGGAAGATCGGGGCATCCAAACATACAAAGGACAGATGGTGACAGCAAACAGTCACCTTGGATACATCAAGAGGAAATCACGCTTGACCAACCTGGTAGCCTTCTACAATGAGAAGGCTGGCTTAGCGCATGACTGGAGAGCAGTGGATTTTGTTTATTTCAACTTTGGTAAGGCTTTTGACACTGTCAGTCACAACATCCCCATACACAAACTGATGAAGTACAAGCTAGATAAACATGGACTGAAAACAGGCCAAATTGCTAGGGTCAAAGAGTTGTGAATGATGGGACCAGACAGAGTGCACCTTCAAGGCAGTTCGCAGGTAGTACAAAACTTGGAGGAGTGGTTGATAAACCAGAGGGTTGTGCCACCATTCAGAGGGACCTCAACAGACTGAAGAAATGGGCCACCAGTAATCTCATCAAGTTTAACAAAGGGAAATGCAAAGTCCTGCATCTGGGGAAGGATAACCTCAGGCACCTGTACACACTGTCCGCCAACTGACTGGAAAGTAGCTTTACAGAAAAAGACCTACGAGTCCTCATGGTGGACATATTGAACGTGAGCCAGTAACACTGCCCCTGAAGCAAAGGTGGCACACAGCCTTCTGGGCTGGGTTAGGAAAAGTGTTGCCAGCAGGTTGAGGGAGTTGGCTTTTACACTCTACACAGCGCTGGCAACACCACCTCTCTAGTACAGTGACAAGTTTTGGGCTCCCCAGTACAAGAGAGACTCACTGGAGCAAGTCCTGAGAAGGGCCACTAAGATGCTTAAGGGACTGGAACATGTGTCATATGAGGAGAAACTGAGCAAGCAGAAATTGTTTATCTGGGAAAAGAGAAAACTTGGGGGGG
>NW_008825547.1:329523-336076 GCF_000699105.1 Pygoscelis adeliae
GGTACCTGCGAAGAGCCCCGAAGTCACGCCGGCGGGGGGTCGGGCTTCGGGGGACCTGTAGGTCCTCCCCCTGAGCTTATCCTTCGCCCTGTTGAGGGTGTCCGTCTGTCTCTCACATTTTATTTAGGTGCCCAACTGTACTTGCACAAGACGCAGAAGCTCCCGGTTTTAGCGGGGACAGCCCTTGCAGCCCCGCTGCATCGCCACGAGGCCCCGCGCCAGAGCATCGGCGTACGGCTTGGCTGCAAGAAGTCTGGCATGATCAGCTGCAGCAGCTGAGCCGTGACGTACCAACGCCCCACGCCTGTTTCGGTGCTTTGTAACGCTAGACGGGATCTTTTCAAGGAGCAATACCTACCCTCGCTTTCTTCCTTAATGCAGAGTTCACTAAATCCAGTCGCTACATTAGGCCGAGTTTTCCTTAAATCATCTTTGCTGGCTCCAGGATACCTCGCCTGCTTTTAGAGGGTGAGGGAGGCGCGGCAGTAGGCGCTCTTACAGTATATCTTGTTATGTTGCCTCCTTTCACCCAGATTGCTTTCTTACATTGTTACTTTTTAGCTGTTGCCATTGTAGCCCTGCAGTTTTGCCACACTTTCTACTGCTTTACACAGCTGAAAACTTCAGGTATACAAACCAGAGTACATGTTATTTAAAAAAAAAAAAATAGTCTGCGTGCCAAAAGTGGCTTGGATTGCAGTCTGCAGAAAACTGTCATCCAAAGAAGGTGCGTGCTGTCATATTTTCTTCTTTTTTCTTCTCCCTTCCAAAAGAGGGCCTAAATAAAGCCTGGAAATCTGCTGATTCTGAATACAGAGAAATATTTTTGCAAACAATTTATTTCAGCGTAACAGCAAATATAAGAGAACTATGCCACTGTCATCTTAAGCTTGTGTATTGCCCACCAATGCTTAAGCATTCAAGCCAAATTTCAAGGGGTTTTGGGTTTTTTGGGGGGGGGGGGGTTTGGGGGGGGGTTTTTTTGTTGTTTTTTTTTTTTTTTTTTACAGAGCGCTGGGGATGTCAAAACCAATAAATGCATACAGGTTTTCTCAAAGGCAGCTGTCCAGGTAGCAGAAAGACAGCCAGATTAGTGCCATCACTGAAGAAAAAGCTACTTTCTGAATGCACTTAGAAGTACCGGAGACCATCCAAGAAGTACTTAAAATACTAACTACATAAAATGCTTTCAATTATAATTCTTATAATTGGAAAGAAAAAGAAAAGAATAATCCAGCAGTGATAAAAGGAACCACAAGAAAACAAGCACCATGTCTTATGGTGCTAACCTCCTCCAAATTGCCTTCCCTCTGAGAATCAGAGTAATAAGTCTTTCTAGCTCCTCTTTTAAAAGGAGGATTTTTAAAATCACTCCTACAGGCAAGGACCAGGAAAAAACCAACCAACCAAACAAACAAACAACAACCCCCCACACCTTTTAGCTCATTTTTGTGTTTTGTTGTAAGCTTCTACTTTACATCCAAATAGTAATTTTTCCTTCACCAAACACACACTGCCTGACAGATGGGCTATCTTCTGGTGTAACATCGTCTGTCACATCTCAGAATTATTCTTATACACTAATGCTGTTGCAGCCATCTTAACGCACGTGCCATAAAAGCTAAGTGCTGGCAAACTTTTATGGAAGTGATGCAATTTATTGCAATTCTTGCATATTGCTCCAAACTCTAGAATTTGTCTGGGCTTGTGTTGTAGAGAGTCACACACAGTGTGGTGAGCATTATTCTTTGCAAGCTGCAACTGCTACTCCGCATCTCTTTTTATCTCAAGGCTTTTGGGGGCAATCTTGCTAAGTGTCCACAGAGCAGAGTCCACCTTCCATAAGCTGTGATGAGCAATAGTGTTTGACAATGTAATTAAGAGTTGCCAAGCAAGAATAGCTCTGGACCTTCTTATAGTCCACCTCCAAGCTCTCTTTCTCTTCACTTGAAATACAAAGTAGTCTCCAACTTGTGAGGCTGTTAATGGCACCAGTTGGGAGCTGGGTGTTCAGTCCTCATTCACAGCCATATTTTCACTTCTTGTTTGGTCCTCAGAGGAAGCAACCTTTTCTTTGCCCCTTTTTTTTTTTTTTTTTTTTAATATGTCTGTGGTACTCTTATTTCATATGCTTTCTCTGAGACTGACTCTGAGCAATAATACCAGTACTGTGCCATATAAGAGCATTCAGGAGTACACATTTCAGCCGGACCGGCCTTATGCTAGATCTGATATTGACTGTAGTCCTGTAGTTAGCATAAAGTTATTATAGGTTCAAATCTGGTTTTTTGGTTGTTTCTGGTTATTTGATTTTTTTTTGTTTGTTTTTAAGTGGTAGTATAGTTTTGGAGACTGTTTGCACCAGATTAGCCCTTTGCTTTATGTAGCTGCAGAGTTTTTGATCTAGCAGTACATGTTTGAAAGATGGATTTACTGTACCATCAAAACAAACTCAGGCAACTAAAAGTTACTATTAAGTGCTTTGCAACCAAAATGTGTCTTTCTTCTGACAATACTCAACTCTTTTCCTGTTTGCTAACATCTACTTGCTGTTACAGAACAAAGCACTTTGCCAGTCAGCCTCTCCCTTTTACCTTAAAGGCAGGGTTTTCAGCAGTTGCGTTGATTCACTTGGCACCTTTATAAATAAGTTTTAGCAGAACAAATTGTTCAGAAGTCATCCAGAATCAGAGTCTGGCAGTCCATCTTGTTCACTATCACTGCTCACATGGATCAGCATTGTACGAACGCGAGTTTCAACACAGCAGAACAAGAATTTCCACCAGGTGATTCGAAAGCTCCAGTGTCTTGCATGACTGGACGTAAAGGGGAAAGTTCCACGATTTCGTAAAATAACCCTTATACTTTTGAGTTCTATTTCTAGGCCTTGTTTTTTTAAGCTTTCAAAATATGATACAAACCAATACAGTGATTTCTTCACAAGCAAGCAAGGAGTCTGGAATAAGATAACTTCAAAATATGTGAACTAGGCAGTTTGCATATCAAATTGCAGCCAGGGAGTTATGAACCACAGAATTCAGTACTTCTGTGATAAAACTTGCAATTTACTACAATCAGGTGATGTTAGAGTTCTTTGTTCACCTGAAGAAACTAGTTCTTACCATCACATTTTTCTCCACAAATAGGACTTAAACCAGTAATAACGGGAAAAAGAAAAATCTCTTGGTCACTAAGCTTCTGTCACTGTCAAGATGTTGTGAAGCTGTTAATGTGATTAGTTAAAGAGACCATTCTTCATCACGTAGTTCCAACAAAGCTAAAGTCTGTTTTGTCGTTTTTACCCCATAATGTACATCTACCTATATTTTAAGTTGTTGCCAGTATTTATTTTGAGACTTCATTATTTTTGGTAAAAACAAAACAAAACACACCCACAACCCACAAAACTTTACCACATAATTCTTGTCCTGTGCTTTTTGATTATAAAGAGTTCTTTAATGATAAAAAGCACACGGCAGGCACTATACTGCCTCCATATTAGAGACAAGGCCTTCTTCTCCATTCCTACAATGAAGATGCTCATTCCCCTCTATCCAATTGTTTTCCGGGTCAAATAGCGACACCAACTTATGCTTACTCACGTTTAGTTTCTATATACAGCACAAATGAAGGAAAACAAAGCTCACATATTAAAGAAATAAAAATAATTTAAAAAAAACCCAACCAAATTCAACTCTCCAAATTTATTTGCTTTGTCATGTTTTTTGCAAGTCAAGTTTTCCCAATCTTAATTGTAGAAACACGCTGAAGGAAAACAAAGAAACAAAAGTAATCTTTTTTTTAATGCCAGCTGTCACAAATCCCGAAGAGCTTGCTAACCAAAAGGTCCCTCTGTGCCCCCCTTCACCCG
Organism: Pygoscelis adeliae; assembly: GCF_000699105.1. Classification (NCBI taxonomy): domain Eukaryota; kingdom Metazoa; phylum Chordata; class Aves; order Sphenisciformes; family Spheniscidae; genus Pygoscelis; species Pygoscelis adeliae. The sequence continues at coordinate 333,395 of NW_008825547.1, forward strand.
CTTTTGTCTTTATACTTTCTATTGCACTAATGTTTAGACTTTAGTTCTACCTTAGCCAAACTCTGTTGTTGTCTTCTTTAAATTCTTTAAAACTCACTTAGTACACGCACGCACGCACACACACACACACACACAAATTGTGCAAAGTAAAAACTTACAGCTCCGGCATTTTGTAATGCTGAACCATATGTATCAGCTCTTGAAGTTAAGTTAATGACTTCTTTTAGGTACAGTGGGGAGATCAACAAAGAAAACCCCAACATCTTACTTCTGCCATGGTGATGTAACTGGCATTAGAATAAATAAAAATAGGTACACGTTCAAGTAAACGTGGTATTCATGAGTAACTTTTTCCTTTCAAGATTGTAGCAATTATTTAACAGTATTCCACCATATTTCCCCTTACATAGAAATTCAGACTTTTCCTACATATATTTTTCTAAATCCGCTATGCATTACATGAAGACAAATACAGTTGAAGAAATATTACCAGGGCATAATCTGCAATCACCCTGAAGAGCAAGAAAAGTTACCCAGAACATTTTAAGCAACAGCACTGTAGCGTGTGAATGAAGTGGAAATAATTCAAAGAACAAAAAAAAGTATTAGAAACCCACAAGTAAGACGTATTAGCAATGTTTTATAGGATATTATTGCTTTGAAAATATTATCTAGGTTAAAAGGAAGATATAGTGTGGTTTGACACTCAAATCTACGTATGCCAGTAAGCTTTGAAACAGGACCTTGGACTGGAACTGGACTGAAACTTGGAAACCTCAAGTCCTCGCCAAGGTAGTATATGGAATAATGCTTACTGGATTGTCACATAGGATGAAGAAATAAAATCCAGACCAGGATTCAATTCCATTGAAAAGTCCTACCATAGAAACACAGGACTGGAAAAATCCACTTGGGTCATCAAGACCAGTCTTCTGCCAGAAATGATGCAATATACATGAGAATGATAAATCCTGCATTCTTTACAAGGTATGGAACACCTGAATTCTATTGGAAACTAAATTGGCTTGGCAGAAAAAAAAAAAACCAAAACCCTAGCAGTTCAAACATGCAAATCTGCAAGCAATAATCTTGTGTATCCCAAAAAGAAAAATGGGATGAGATTATATTTCCATTTCTACTGTGTTTTCACACAAGACTGAAATCACATTATTGAGACTTCTCAAATGGATGAAACAGGTCAACTTTAAATTCAGATTTCAGACTCAGAGCAGGATGCCAGGGATATATTTAGGACAATTGTGTTGTCAGTGAAAGCTTTGGAAGTCTAGCTAGGAAACTGAAGGGATGGTGCTGTGATCATAGAAAAAAAAGTAGTCTAGGGTGCAACTGCTTAAAAACCCACACAGTTATCCATGGGCATATTTTTAGTAACTGTAAGTTACTTAAAACAGTTTTCTGGAGCAACTGTAAATTAAATTAAGCCCTTTCAGGCTTTGTGTTGTTTTTAAAATGCAGAGTCCCAGAGTTCAGTTAAATTAATAGCTCAGTGAACTTTCTCAGCCGTAAGTTCAAACACACAGAGACTTTCTACACATGAATCATCACAATGCATTTACTGAACTCCAAGGTCTATGCATATACCTGTTGCTGCACTAGCCACATTATTCCCTGCAGGATTTCCCCCCCCTCCCCCCCCCCCCCCCCCCCTCTTAATTACTAAGGACTACTACATTACTCACTTGACAGATTATTTTCTTATTAATATGTATCAGTAGGGCAGCCAAAAGGAACTTTCCATTTCAACTGGTCTCGGAAACAAGCACTGTTCTGATATTTCTAGGAGCATATAGTAAACAGTTATACCAAGAGGCAAGCATGCAACCCACAATTTATTATTCTACTTAGATTTTATCATCTTTCAAAGCATTTGGACAAAGCCTACTCGGCCATTATTTATGGGACATTCTCCATCTCTACTGCTTCCCATGCTAGACTCTGCATCTGAAGGTATGGATTTTGCCGGTTTTGCTATGAGGTACTGCAGTTTCTCATACAGTTTAGTAACATGCTTGGGAATTGGGTCTTTTTCCTGGAGGCTTGCGACTGACCTGATAAGACAGGGAATGGACCTTACCCAAGTGGCTTCCTCAATCCTTGCTCTCCCTTCCGCTCCCATTCTTCTCAGTATTAGGAGTCCGTTTAATTCTCATCTTTTCCCCAAAAAATTCTTGTGTTACAAATGGCTTTGCTCACCTGTATTTAGAAGAATCAGGTGCAACAGTTTTGAAGGCTTTGTTTTGAAGCATTTCCCTCAGATCACCATCTGTTATAGATTAATCCAAGTCCTATTACTGTTGTATGTTTTACCTTCTTTCCTTTTATTTGCTTTTTCTTAAAGCTTTAGCGTGATTTATATAGAGGCATTGCTTCTGGAGACTCTGAAATCTCAGATCTTATGGTTTAGCATGATTTGACATCTACAGGTGCAGGATCCATGAACTGTTTATAACACATAGCATCTGCTGCAGCCAGATTATCAGGATTTCTTCCTTTAGTTGGAAAGGAAGGATGGATCGATGGGCTGGATCGATGGGCTGAGGCCAACTGTATGAGATTCAACAAGGCCAAGTGCCGGGTCCTGCACTTCGGCCACAACAACCCCATGCAGCCCTACAGGCTTGGGGAAGAGTGGCTGGAAAGCTGCCTGGCAGAAAAGGACCT
>NW_008825547.1:336317-374351 GCF_000699105.1 Pygoscelis adeliae
GAGGCCTCATTGCTCTCTACAACTACCTGAAAGGAGGCTGTAGCGAGGTGGGTGTTGGTCTCTTCTCCCAAGTAACTAGCAATAGGACGAGAGGAAATGGCCTCAAGTTGCACCAGGGGAGGTTTAGATTGGACATGAGGAAAAATGTCTTTACTGAAAGAGTGGTTAAACATTGGAACAGGCTGCCCAGGGAAGTGGTTGAGTCAACATCCCTGGACATATTTAAAAGACGTGTAGATGAGGCGCTTAGGGACATGGTTTAGTGGGCATGGTGTTGTTGGGTTGATGGTTGGACTCTATGATCTTAGAGGTCTTTTCCAACCTTAATGATTCTATGATTTTATGAAAGTAAGGGGGGGAAAAACTATGAGTATTCTCACAGCCAGTGTGGTACATAATCTCTCAAAGGATGTCGGGAAAGCCTCTGCAAAGTTGACGTCCATCTGCAAGAGGTGCATTTCAAAGCTCGTAGTCTGGGTGCACAGCAATGAAACAGCTACTTTCTTGCATCTTTGTCTTCTTGAGTCAGAGTTTTCTTCTACTTCTTTGTCTCTGATGTGGAGCACAACTCCACCATTCCTTATTCATCTTCTTTGCTAGCCTTTTTACAAAGCCAACAGGGCACAGATCCTCACTGATAAGACTGCTGACACATTTAATAACACATTAACTTCAAAGCCCACACTGGGAAAGTGTCTTCTCCCTCTTTACTACCAGCTTAGGCCCACTGAAGAAAAATTCCTCTCCACTGGGATGTAAGACCTAGGTAATACAACTACATTGACCTGTGTGACTTATTAGGCCCAATCAAGAAACAAAGTAGTGAGTGAAATAGATAGAATCTTTCTCTCACCTCCCTCCCTCACGTGTACATGTGCACACGCACAGCAGTCAAAGCAGAGCTATATGGTTCTGTAGTTTAGAAGCTGTGCAAGGGTAAAGTCCGCCCACATGATTTTTAAAGTTCTCTCACCTCTATAGGAAAAAAAAGAAAACAAAACAAAACATGTTCTCAGCTTAAAAATAATGTTTTTTTTCCCAGCCATTTATAGCAATATACAAAGAAACTGGTCCAGCTTCCCAAGATTAGTTTAATGCTCATGCTTCCTTTGGATGAACTTGAAAACAGATCAGCTGCATCTTATGCCACATCTTCCGCATCCCAGGAAATTGTTCTGGTCACCTTAAATGAAAGGGTTTTTTTCTGCTGATTTCTTGCTGAATTTGTTCTATTTTTTTTTTTCCTACAGACTGTTTAAATTTATAGGCATGCCTAAGATGTGAGGGGACAGGAGATTAAAACAAAAAAAAAAAAACCCTTTCACCTATTTGAAGAAACACAAGATATATAAGCTCTTGGTTAAAATTGAGGAATTTCAACTGACTTGTCAGTGTCCTTCAGTATTTCGTATTTGTAAGAATGCCAGAATCACTAGGCTAGTGGATCACTAATAAAAGAACATCTACACTGAGGTAATTCTAGGTACACTGTATTTCAGCATGTTGTATTGTGACTAGTGAAGTCAGTTGCAGAGGTAGAGTTAACAGACCAAGATGTGTTTCTCTCCCTCTTACTCCATGGGGGTCCATTTCTTATGTTTAGAACAACAGATGAGCAAATGAAATCACCTCCTGCTTCCCACCCTCAAAAACCTGCCAGACACGTATCTCATTAGTTCCATCAAAAATTTTCTTTACGATATCACAAGAAAAGGAAGAAACAGAAGGATATGAAGGATGTGTACTGTAACATGGGAGAAAGAAAATTTAAAAAGGGGGGAGGTATGAGAAGGCAGTAGTTCAGGATCCAGGTCTAACTAGAATTCTCCTAGAGGTTATTACAACAGGAGAAATTCAAACAAGAATCTATTTCCATTCACTTTCATAAAGGTACCACACTAATAAAACAACAACAAAAACACTAAAAGCATCCCCCAAAAAACCTCAAACCGAAACAAAACCCCAAGGTTCAAAAGAACAGTTGGATTTTTTTTGTTGGTTTTGATGTAAAATGGAATGATCTGAGGCATTCAACTTTAATTGCTCATGAAGAAGAACAGTGTAATCTATTTGAAGAGTGTCATGTTTTAAGGCAAGACGCTTTTGAAAGTTACTAGATTCTTATGAGAAATCAAGGGAGAATTTTTTGAAGGATTTATTAAGGAAATGACAGTTCAGTCAGACATATGCTTTTGGAGGACCATGAAATCTCTAATACGGCACCAGACTGTAATATGAATCAGAAACCAACAAAACAGAGGAAAAAAAAAAACAAAACAATCAGGATTCTCCAGACGACTTCGGGAAAGTGTGGACTTCAGTTATCCAAGCACGTCTGTATCTTACATTGCAAGTTCTGACGAGAAAATGAAATTATGTCACAGCAGACTGAGCTAGCAAACTACAGAGATACATGCAGGGATTATGTGAAATACATACACCAAGAATGAAAAAATACAAACAGAAACACCTCTGCAAGAAGTAGAGCATATAGCGTGAGAAGGAGCAGACCTAAGCACCATTCTGCATTTGAACAGTGCCTCTGTATTTGGGAGAACCAAAACCACATTGAAGAAATTTATGCAATGCTCTAAAACAAAACATACATCTTCTTAGAACATACCAAAATCCTCATAGTACCAAAGCTGCAACTATAGCAAAAGTTAAGTGGCTTGTTCAAGAAACAGCTATAGCCAGGGACTGAAATGTTACTCTGAATATGAATGGAACACTTGTTTAATTCTAGTGGACATTTTAATGTGGTATTTCAAATGTCATTAAGAGTTTTAAGAGAAAAAATAATTATGAAAGCAAAGAGGTAACGTGATCAATCTTTGGAAAGATTCATCCTAATTTGAATGTCTGAGAACTAAATACAGCTTCTTGAGAAAACACCTTAACTCCAAGTACAAACTACTAAACAGTCCTAATTTTGCTATCCCTTTTAAAATAGCTGCTGTTTTAGAAGGAGGAACACCTGGAGATAGAAAAATTAAGGAACCAACCAAGAGAGGGATGACACAGGAAAGAAGAAACTAAAATTCCTGCAAATGGATAAAAATCATAAGGAATAAATGATAGTACAGTAAACACAGCTGTGACACACAAGAAAAAGTAAGGTCACACCAGAGCGTGATGCTGTACATCTAATACATTTACATCTGTAAATACACTCAAAAAAATTTCTGCATCCATTGACATTTCATACTTATGACTCAAGTGCCGCTGACCCACCTACGTAAAGTTATTTTCCTGAAGTACTTACGTTAACTTGAGGCAGCCAGGCACTTCTCATTCCATTAAAACTGACATCTGTCTTAGGTGCTAAAAAGCTTAGCCCTGTAGATCTTCCTAACTGATCATAGAGACGAGTCACAAGAACCGTAAAAGCCCTGGCCCAAGATTCAAAGATTGTTCCTCCCTTCCCCAAACTTCCCTAGTACTCAAAGTTCTTTTAAAAAAAGAGAATTAGAACACTGAATTTGTGCTAGCATCAGAAGTACAAACAGAATGACAATAATAATTACTCTGAAATTATTTTAATGTCACTCCTTACTCAGGTAGCAGAAAGGACTGCAGTGCTAGACAACCAAAGATGAAATAGCATTAGTTATGCCCTCACATAAAAGTAGATCTCATTAAATACTCCTTTCTACGGGTATAGGCTTCCAAGTTAGTACTACACAATATTCCAACTCAGACATCAACACCATAGAAAGCAATAAACCACAAAATGAATAAATAAATAAAAACTAGCTGATTAACAAGTAATTCTTAAAATGTATCAGAACGCGTGATGTATCCTTTAATAGAATTTACTTCTACCACAAAGAATGCTTCTAGCACTGACCAGAATCCAACTCCACTGTTATGCTAGCCAGTAACTCAAAAATTAGTGCTGTGCAAAAAAAAAAAAATTCCACAAAGCTGCATAATGTTTTCATTTTTACAATCCAGTTACTTAATAGTTTTTTTTCCCCAAAAGAATATGCTTTTTAATACTGATATATTAAAAAAGAAAATTTTGTCTCTAGTACACTTTTTTTAAAAAAAAGAAGAGAAACAAGATCACAAAAGTAGCATAATTATGATAGCTTCCAGCCCTGTACAACTACTACAATTAAACAGGCTTTATTTTACAAACAAACTCAAAAAGAAAGTATTATTCAGTTCATCAAGCAGCTAAAAGCCCACTGCCATCCTTCAGTTCACATACCATATCCCACCTTCTTTTCCTTCCCCTTCTCACCCCTGATAATGTCCTTCTCTCTGAGCTCAGACTGCCTGTAAGGTCATCAGCTGGGAATCGTATACCTTAGCTGATTCACAGTTGTGTACTATTTTTTCACAAAACGAGGCAGATGATTTTCCTAAGTCATTAAAGAATCCATACTTTGTTACCATAACATCAAAGCACAGTGTTATATCAGAAAGGACTTAATGTAATCCTTGATTATGGAATGGAGGAGTGAAGAGGAGGAGGAGAAGAGAAGTGATTCTATCTTTATATACCATGTTGTTGAGGTCAGTAAGGAACAGTATATCCAGGTCTATAACTGCCACTGAAAAGATGATTTTGAAATTCTTGAAGAGGGTATTAGAAAGAGACAGTTACACCTGTTCTTCCTACCATTGCACTTAGTAGAAGGACTCCTTACTGAATTTAGATTGCCAGAAAAAAGTTTGAATACCTGCTAGCAAGCTGGAAACATCCTTCAGCTTGCAATACAAAGGTACATTGCTGAAACAAGGAATACATCTGACCCCATCCTTTGTCAGTGCCCCAAATATCCAATGTTATTGGAACAATGATATTAAAGCAATTAATTATAATATAAATTTAGTTAGCTACATTTTTATGACATTTTCAAGTATTTACTGTTCACAAGAGTGACATAAATAAGAAAAAGTTATTGGTCTTTGCTAATTCACTCTTGGAATAAGCTGGAAGCTGACTTACAACCCCTTCTCTAGGATAGTCATCCTTCTCATAAAAAGTGAAGATTTATTTTCTCTAATTTTAGTCATCTAAAGGTTAGGCATCTCAGCCTAATCTGGCTTGAAATTTAACTAAGTATATATCATATCTCAGCCTATCACTAGCAGCTAATAATCAATATCCTCCAGGCAGGATTTACTCATTTTAACCACCTATGTATGTATTAGCTGTGTTGCCTACACTAGTCAAGCTCTTTCCATAGTAAATAAAAAGGGACAAGTATCTCCAAAGAGCAATTCATCCCACCTGTCTCAGGCATCTGTTTTTATGGTGGATTGAATTGCCCTCCAGAGGTGCCCACCATATTTTAATTAGAGCTTGAAACAGATAAATAGTACGTAAAAGCTTTAGACATCTTTTAATCAGGCAGTTATGATGCTTTTCCAGTTTCTTTACTCTTCTTGATGCAATGCAAAGTAGCAAAATGTGAAGGCAGATATGGCGCATGGTGCAAGTCTTTCTAGAATGGGGTGATAGAACCATGCTTTTGATTTCTGCTGTTAGAAGGCCATTTTATGATTATAGGTGAGCATTGAATGCATTTGTACCTTTGGCTATAGCTCTCTTTTGCTGTAGGAGCCAGTAAAATCAAAATACATTCATTCTCTTTAGCCCTTGAACTCTACCCAGTCATTTTCACTAGAGGTCTTCCAGCCAGCCCTATCAACCTCGTTCCTTGACCTCCACAATAGAAAAAGTTGTATTTCAAAGTTCAAGAGTCTTGCTAGTCAACTACTGTAATTTTATTTTCCACACCAGTTCACCTTTAGCTAAAACTATATCCCAGTGTAGTCCTCAGACCTTAATTATTAGAAAGCTCCTAGCTGCAGCTCATCTTATTAATTTTCCATTGCACTTAAACCAGTTTTTTTTTTATACAGGAACTGCTTTTTGCTGCTGCTTTAAGTTGCTGGGTCAGCTGATACCCTTATCTTGTTCCAGTTTTAGGAAGTTCTGCAACAGATTTCCTTTGCTTCTAAAATTTACAATTTCATTCTTGCTAGATCTTTTTTACCTCATGAATTTCCAGAATTTTGTTTCTGCTATGTTCTGAGAAAAATAGAAAACTGGGACTTAATTTATTCTTCTCTGAACCTTGGTTAACATGTTTTTGCTGAGGTTGTAGGCCATATAGCCCCATGCAGTTTTTAGACATATGCAAAGATAAGGTGATCCCTCTTGTGGAGTAGACTTTTCCTTAATATTAAAGAACAGCCCAGGAATAGTTCTTAAAAATTCAAGACCTTCTGAATTTTTTTACTTAGCAACAGCTCTGTATAAAAATTATGATGAAGCTACTAAGGCTATTTGGCTTTGCAGAAATGCAATAAGGGAAAGTTTAGGTTTAAGAAGTTTGCTTTATTTGGATAAATGAACCGACTTATGCTCATGGTGATAAACAGGAGTTAGTTTACTAGCAGAAGGACTCTAGTTACCATTTAAAAATCTTACTTGATGTCTAGAAAGAAAAGGAAAGCTATATCTTTATGAAGTTGGAATGTCTTGGATACTTGGTAAAATTGTTTTTGAAAGCACCTAAGTTCAAAGTTAAGTTATATTAGTAACTTAGCTATGGTGGCTTGGTAATAGAAGCTAACATAAATTCAGTTTAAATGAGTATAGCTAATAGAAGATAATCTAATGTTTTAGAAATGCTTTGGAAATTAATATGTTGGGTAGTGTTGTGGTTTAACCCGGCAGGCACCTAAGCACCACACAGCCGTTTGCTCAGTCACCAGTGGGATGGGGGAGAGAATCGGAAAAAAGAAGTAAAATTTCTGGGTTGAGATAAAGACAGTTTAATAGGACAGAAAAGGAAAATAAAATAATAATAATAATAATAATAGTAATAAGTGATGATGATGATGATAAAAGAATATACAGAATAAGTAATGCACAATGCAATTGCTCACCACCCACTGACCAATGCCCAGCCAGTTCCCGAGCAGCGGTCACCACCCCCCTGGCCAACTCCCCCCCAGTTTATATACTGAGCATGACATCACATGGTATGCAATATCCCTCTGGACAGTTTGGGTCAGCTGTCCTGGCTGTGCCCCCTCCCAGCTTCTCACAGGCAGAGCACAGCAAGCTGAAAAGTCCTTGACTAATGTAAGCACTACTTAACAACAACTAAAACATTGGTGTGTTATCAACATTATTCTCATCCTAAATCCAAAACACAGCACTGTACCAGCTCCTAGGAAGAAAATTAACTCTATCCCAGCCAAAACCAGGACAGGTAGTTTAGGAAGTCTAAAAGGTATGAAGAGAAAAGAAACATATTTATGTTTCCGCATAATTTGTTTATTAACATGTAGCTATGCTTTCTGCTGGGTCATTTTAGAGGTAAACAAGCAACCAGGCTGGAGCTTTTATTCTTGTAGTTAAATAAATTTAAACTTGCGTCTTGATTTCTACTGAATTAAACCTGTAACTTCCTTTAATAATCCTAAAATGAATAGTCCAGGATGAATGCAGCAAAAGATACAAGTGTTGACTGAGTCCTATCTAGTCAAAATCTAAACTGACAGCCAAAATTTTAGAGCTTTAAACATTGGTTCTGGAAAGAGATGGATCAGCCATTAGTACACTTTGGAAAGGTAGGTCACAGGAAGCCTCATAAGAAAAACGAATTTATAGTCTTTATTTTCTTATTTGACTTCCTTTCTGCTATACTAATAGCACATACGGCAATCTAAACTGTGGAATGTGGGGGCATGTCCCAAACTCTGGGTCCAGCTACAATCTCCAGCTGCATTCTTTCTTCATGTCAGATGGAGAACAAGCCTTCATCACCCTCCCTTTCCCCCTCTTGTTTGTTTATGAAAGCTTAGGGAACAGGAAGTGACTTATTTGTGTATCAACCATACAGCTAGTGCTCACAAATACTGACATGCAGGAATTTTTTTAGAAACCATGAAAACATGCCTTGTAACATAATTTAGCAAGGACACTCAACAAGAAACAATGATTAAGAACAGACAGAGAAACGGATTAGTAAAATGTTAAGAATATTGGCAAATTAAAGAGAGATCAGCCAGTCAGTCTGATAAAATTAACCAAATAAATACAGTTACAAACTAGATTAGCTCAACTGCTTTGGGCAAAACCTAAGGCAATTTTGTTAAAAAAAAAAATTGAGATCCTAATTAAGGTACTCCTTTTAAGATTGATGGTGATGACAAGAATGGAAAACTCTTCTACGACTGCTGAACTTGAAACAGTGCTTCATCTGGCTATTTGGTTTACTTATATAGAAGAAATAGAGATATTTCTGCTTTTTCCAGCTCTGCTTTCTGCTCTGCAGATTGCAGTTCATTCTGTAAGAGTCAACAGCAGTTTAACCAGCCAGCATGTTGAAACATTTTAGAGTCCATATTTTTTCAAACTAAATTTAGGCAAATAACCAAAGATCCAATATTGGGAATGTAATTGCCTTTGACTCTCAACAGTCAGTGGGTGACTCGGGTGATAGGTGGGCTAGTTTGCCATCTGGAGGTGCTATTAAAAGTACATGAGGACATGCATGAGTCTTGTCTCTTCTCCCATGTCTTTAAATGGAGGCTATGATGACCTAAATTACAAGTCTGGTATTAGATAGGGTAAATCCATAGACCTTTTCTGATGCCATTCAGACTACAAGATCTTCTAAAAGTACAATAATGTTTCTCAGGTTTCAATAGTAGAAAGATAAAAACTTAGTCTGATAAGAGAGGCTTTTCAATTAGTATCACAACAAAAATCGTCTTGCTGGAATATTTCCCATGAAAGAAGGCTTCTTCCTGTCTTTCCAATCAGAGTTTGAGTTGATGAGGAAATCTACATGATGAATCTATTTTCCAAAACAAGTTATATACACGGGGAGTTCTTGCTGAACATGTAATAATTGTTGTAACTGGATACAGCTTCTTACACCTTACATAAACTGGATTCAGCTACATCACTAGAGTCCTGTGATCTGGACTCTATAGTCCCATATAGAGGTGTAAAGACCAGATTCTCCCCAGTACTATTTTTTGTGCCTAATGCTCCATTTGGAGGGGAGGGGATAAGTTCATCTAACTGTGTCCCCTCTGTAAGAAACATGAGACAAAAGAGCAAAATCATGAAACAATGAATGTGTTTGGCTCCACATACTCTCCTGTATCCTGTTCATAATATATTCTCCAGGATTTTGTCATGGTTTCAGCTCTAATATTAATTTAGATGTTTTAAGTGATAGCCTGAGATGCTACTGGCTCAAGATCTGACTCGAGACCAGCCCTTCTGTTGCAAAAGTACTGAAAGAACTGATAGCCTTTGCTAGAAGCGAGATTAGCTCTGGTCTCATGGCAGAAACACACAGCTGTTGCCCAAACATAACTGACAAATGTCATTTGATATGCTCTAGAGAATTCAGGATGCCTTTGATATCCTATACAGAGGACCAGCAGGTATGACACAAATCCTGTGAGAGACCTGCACCTTTCTTCAGTGGCAGCTGGAGGCAGGGAGGTACCCTTGGTGCCTTTGTTTAGGCAACTGAATCAGACCCATGTTGACCATTGAAATGAATACACGTTCAGGATGGATCTCAAATCAGTGGGCTGACATGGCAGATTTCTGTCATAAGGAGAAACGGTCTCTTGAAATGTTTTCTGGAGCCAGCAGATCATTCAGCGTACATCAGAGATAGGAAGCTGAAAGCTGTCTGAGTGGCTGGCATTGGGATAACTACGCTTCAGGTGGTTCTCCTTGCAACTGTCATCCCAAAGGTGATAGCAGACTGTGAGATAAGAGGCCTTAGTAATGTAACTGGATCTATGTATACTGTGCAGGTTGCTCCATAGTTGAGAGAAAAACACAAGTTGCCTATGAAGTCCCAGAGCAGACTGCTTTAACAGATTTTGGTCAGTTAAAAACTGAAAGGTTAGACTATTTGGATATGATCTCATGACAGTCCTTTGTGAGGAATCCCTTTGTCTAGTCCCATGCAAGTTTAACACAGAGTTTCTGAGACTCTGCCTGGAGCTGTCTGAAACTGGTCATCTCAGCACTGCTCAGTGGTGGGATTTAGTAGTCTGAAAGCAGTTTACTCAAGATCTTCATTCCACTTAGCAGGCTGAAAAGGTCAATCTGATAATTTCACCACAGCTCAAATTGTGCAACAGTTGGCCAGGAATGCAAAGAAGAAAGGGAACCACTGACTTCTCACTGCACATCCCCACAAAACCCCAGGTTGAGTTTGGTCACGTGGATGCATGTCCCATGTCTACTTTGTCTGCTGAGTCAGGACGCTCAGTGGCGAGTCATGCATCTTGCAACTGCTGCAAGCCAACTGTTCCTGGCTTGGCAATCGTCTGCATTGCTCTCTAACCCAGACAAACACCATGGAGCTCAGCTCAGGGATAAAGTTCAAACCATCCCACCGGACTTTTTAATTCTACCCATATCTTAAGGGAGATCCCACTGAAAGACTTGAAAAGTACATAACTAACCTCTTAATAAAAGAAATTATTGTACTCACATCCTTGTTGCTTCTTTGACTGACCTTGATGGTTTCAGGGAAGTAATATAGAGGGAAGTCTGCAACAAAGCCTTAGAAGCCTTTGAAACGCTGTTCTGTCCACAGCTGTACATAGCTTTCCAAATGAGTTTGTCTTACAGACAGCCACTTCAGAGATAGGGAACAGCGCATGTTATCCCAGAAGGTTAATGGAGAAGGGCATCTATTTGTGAGTCAGAGGCTGTTCCCATGGGAGAATATTTGCTGAAGGAGTGTTTAGCCATTAAATGGGAACAAAATTGGTAAAATATTTTTACTGAAGAAGATGTAAACTCTCATCCAAAATTACCTCTCCCTTTCCTGAAATGACCAAATGCAATTAGGACATTAATGACCAGATTAATAGGTGGTATTAGGACTGCTACTGGAAGCATACCAAGCATTGGACGTAAAATTGCACATACAGTTAGAGACAGCTGGCAGACTATGTGGGCATTTCAAACAGGAGGACAAGGAATGGTTTGGGCTCTACGTGTAACTTTAAGAGCAGAGAGACTATAGTAAACTACTAAAACTACTGTTATGCAATGCACTTATTCTGTGTGCTCCACTTGGAAGGCAGAATTAACGCCAGATAGCTAGAAGCGAGCTGGGAGCAAATAGCTATTTCTTCATAAGAATGTAAATAGGAAACAACAGGGTGATTGATGTCAACGTCTGTGAAAGCAAGCACCTTTTGAGTCCAGTCTTTGTGGTTCTAGCTTGGCCTCAGCTCTATTCAGAAGCTGATCCTAAACTTGGATATTTTATTTAGAGGATATGTGTGGATTATGGGTTGAAGCCTAGTAAGTGGCTCTTCTTTTTGTAGTGAGGAGACACATGTTGACTCTGTACTTATGATGTGGTCTAAACTTCAGAAATCAAATAACTTTTCAAGGACTTTTATGAGTCAATACTTTGTAATAAATTTAAAAAAAAAAGTCTGTGCATGATCAAAAAGGACAATAAAAATACTCCACATGTACAGGCTAAGAAGAATTCTTTAAAAAAGTTTCCCTTGTTCATTGGGAGATAAACTTATTTAGGATGAGTTTCTCAGGGTGGTAGGTTCTTTGGAGTTTGTCCCTTTCCTGTTTCCCTTTAGGATTCATTAACTCACTGCTGCTGAGCGTATCTTCCGCATGACTGGATTCCCTGGTAATACCTCCCAGAAAGACAAATAAGCAACCACTGTCACTTTTTTTTTTTTTTTTTGAAGAACAGGTCATATTTTTAAAATTTCTCTACAGCTTTGTTCCCTAAAAGAACTGTCAGGTAGATATCATGTTCTATTATGCCTATTACATTTTTTTCCTATGAAAGTGACATCCCGTAGCCATAGAAAAATCTCAGGTATTGCTCTTAAAAGAAGACTGGGAAGAAATTGTTATATTGAAGACTGTGTTAGATTTAAAACTAGTGAAAATGATGGAATAAATGTCATTGGATAGTTCAGTGTACTTCACATTGACTCATTATTCAGCTGCTTTTCAGAATAAATGTAATTGTAAAGTTATGTTACCTTGAGAGTAAATCAAATGCGAAATAGAATATTTTAAAGGTGGAGTGAACCTAAGTGAATATAGATTCCTGTATAATTTTAATTTGCTATGTTTGTGAGAGAAGAATGCTTTTATCTTACACACATCTGTCAGTTGGCTTTCCTTGTACAGACTTTAGGAAAGTATTTGCCTTGGAAAGAGGAGACAAATTCAGCCACCAGCTGGAAACTAGCTGTGAGGAAGCACCTTCTCCATAAAAAAAAAAAAATTAGGAAACAGGAGGTCAACTGAACCCCAAAACCACATCAGGCACAACTCTCATTTAAATCAAAAAGGAAGGCAAGTGAAAATTGTGCATGAGAAAGGACTGCAGGATGAGATGTAGAGATGTTTGTCCAGCATAATGGGTTTTAATGTGTGATACCTAGACTTCTGGGGACTGTAAATTCATTCTAAAGAATATAAAACCAGGTAATTAAGAAAAGCAGGATAATTATTTGTCAGTGATCTTAAATTGTTCTATATGCTACTGAAAAATGGCTAAGCTTCCAAAAGTGGAAAAGGTTGAAAACCACATCTCTAGTACATTAGCTTGTCATTGTGGGAACATTTGAACTGATACTGTCTTTGGTGTAGCTGTGTTCAGTTACAAGGTCATCCTTTGACTGTGAAGCCCTTCTATGAACCAGCATGCTCTGAGTTTATTCCCGGTAGGACTGCTGGTTTCAAAATAAAAAAAAGACAAGGATTAAAGTAAAATCTAAGAAATTTCAAACTTTAACTCTTAACCAAATATTTTTTGAAACCTTTACAAGATTTTGAAAACTTTGAGAAAACATAAGCACTAACTTATCCATGTTCTTGTACATCTGTGATGAAATAAAAGAGGGCCATAGAGTGATCTTGAGCATGCTACTTAAATGTTAGCCCAGTCACTGTCTCTGTGTTAGATTACCTCCATCCAAAACGTATCTGTTCATCAAGGGGCCAGCACTAAGCGGTGCAGATTCGAGGTGGTTAGTGCCATTTGCCCTTGGCTTCCTGGCCCTTTATGTAGGTTAACAGTATGGGCCAAGTTATTGTTTAAATATATTTATTTAAATGCTGTTAACAGCAGTGTTAAATGTTCTTCTGTTAGTGACCAGGCCAAATACATTATATATATTTTGTGGCTTCTTTTATGGTTTCCATTATCTTAACATCTTACCCACTTGGAGCAAAATGTATTTAGCAGACTGAAAGCTTACAGAGCAGCGCAGAGTGCCTGAGAAAGCTTTTACCTGAAAGTAAGCACCAACAGTCTCTTCCTTAGAGAACTCAGCTGGGTTCACTCTTTTCTTTCATAGAATAACCTAATAGTTAGCACAGTTGCCAAGGAAATGAGAGACTTATATCCTATTACCTCCTCTAGCTGAAAGGGCTGTAAACCAAAACTTCCCGGGAGAATATATCAAAAGACTGAATATGGGGATAGCCTTCAAAATTACAGAGAAAAAGCTTCTTCTTTCTTAAAAGCCACATAAAAATAGCAGAAGAATATTTAATTTTGAAGGCTAGGGTATAAGGCACCCACTTGTATGGCAGAATACCACACTCCAAGTCACAGGGTAGTTTCTGTATTTTCTTTAATGAGGGTTTCTCTGATGCTGTATGTCTCTCTTTTAATAGAACTGGCAGTTTGTGGATTTTTTTTCCCCAAATTATTCTTAGAAGATATTAAACCTATGGAAACAGTTTATCTAACTAAAAATTTATTCTTTGAGTTTTGCACATATTGCCTAAGCCTCAAAATCCCATGATGTATTGTTTTCCTTGCTGTGATAGTCTCTTGATTTCTTTCTCTTTGTCTTCTGTCTTGGGTGGAAAATGAGGAGAACTTTGATGGATCTCAGTCCCTATGGGAAGTAAACCCACAGTCTCAGAGACCCAAAAGATCTGGGCATCCTGCACATAAAATTCACTATTACAGTGAAGAGTTAAATAATGTCACATAATATCTTAACCTTTTCAAACTTTGTATTCAGTTTGAAGCTGTAGTGTGTGTCCAGAACTCAGTAACTTGGGTCCAAAATAGCTAAGAGACTGGGATTATCATTGAGTAGTATCTATCCTATAATACTTGTCAATCATTATGAAGAAAATTGTCTGATAACTAGAAAAGACAACACTGACAATGCTACGATGTTAACAGTTAACAGGAACATGTTTTCAGAGTATTTTTGTCATCCATATAATCATGTACAATGGAAGTGGACTGTTTGTTGCAAACATTGCTTATTTACAGTCCAATTTTATTCACACACATTATATGACCTAGATTCCAGTGAGTTTTAATTAAACAGAACATCTAAAGATTGCGGTGAGTATTTTCCAGAAAATTTCATGAAGGAATGCTGCTTTTGGGAAGGGTTTTTTCTTTCCATAGTTCCAAGAGCACAAAATGCAAACTTGTTCTTAGGTAAAATGGCAGCTCTTTGCCCTTTTGGAACTGGAGGATAGTAGTGGAATGAAGTAAATGGCTGTCTTTGCTAAAATAACCTTCATCTCATTCCCATTCAGTACAAAAGAACACAGAAATTCCTAAAGAATAGGTTCTTCAGTGAATTCATTGTCTGGGGTGTATTTTTCCTCCATCTATGTCAAAGGAGAAACTAAATATATGAAGAGAGAAAGAAAAAGTTATCAATCACTTGTAGTATTTAGGTATTTAAATAATGCACAAAATTTCAGTGAATTTTGGCACCCTGGCAAGGTGCTAAATTTCAAAAATTCTGCTATTCTCATGTTAATATCATGAGGAACAAGGAAAGATGTAGCATTGGGTGCTATATTTCTTAGGGGACCCATCTGAAATAATTTTTCATCCATAACAAACCACTGCCTGTATTTTCCTCTCCTCACAGAAACTGTTAAGCTCAGAGCGAGCATTGCTATGGTGATAATGTATTGACTTTTTCTCACAGAGCAAAGAAATGGAATCCCTCCTATGTCTGAAAAAGATGCATTTTTTATTGCTTACCTGTGACTGGTGCCTTCAGTCCCTGACAGGAAAGGCTTCCAGTAATAGTAATGGTAATGGTAATGGTAATAGTAATACATTTGTTTTCAATAAAGCAAAAGTTACATTACAAGCAAAGAAAACAGTATTACTAACTATTCTAAATATTAAGGCCAAGCATAGCTGTGAATAATGAAGCAGTACAAAATATCACTTAATTTTTCAGGTTCTGCTGTGACTCATCATTTAGAAATAAGAAAACACAGAGAATAAATCAGTTTACTGATAAAGATAGTTCATCTGGAGCTCAGGAGAAAATGAGTTTAAAAAAGACCAAAGTAGCAGGGCAGAAGCATCCATCATGTAAATGGGACCTCAGCCGCTCTCCACTTTCCTCATCAGTTGCTGTGTCATATCAACTGATATGACATGTTGCTGTGTCATATCAAAGTAATGAAACAACCCTATGATACAGAGAGGACTAGGGTATGTGTGTATGCCACAAATATGTTGGCAGCTGCATGGCAATAGTTTGGGGGTTTTTAAATTATTTTCAGCTTTGGCGAAGCCAGAGAGACACTTTGGTGCTGTACAGGAGAGGGGATGTGTAAATAGTCAACTCAGTGGCTACAGAGATGGGTGTTTCTGCTCCTAAACCTTCCCACTGTAAACCTATGGCTGAAAAATGATTTAGTATAAATGAAGAACACCCTACAAAAAAAAAAAAAAGCTATGTTTTTGAAAGCTTAACTGTTTTAATTGATCTAAATTGCCTCAGAAACTGATCTACCTGTAGTTTAGAGATTCCAATTTTATGCTATGGATATGTGAAAGGATTTGCCAATTTGCTGTTGAATAGTGAGAGGAAAGAACTGTTCCTGGTTCTTGCTAATTTCTAGTGAGATGATACTAGAGGTCTTTTTGATGTTATGAAAGACAGATACAATACCATATAATTGGAGAGACTATTTAGAATTAAAGTTTGAGATTTTTCAAAGCATGTTAACTACTGTGACCATTTTGAAAATTCTAGATGGGCTTTTATATGATTATGGAGGATATAGACCCAGGATGTTCCAAATATGCAGACAATCCTTCAGATGGCAGCTCTTTATCAAGTTTATCTCACCTGCAAATGGGAGAATAGATAAAAAGTGGTGATCTCATATCAGTCTACTTCAATATCATACAAAATATGACACGGATTATTTCTTATATGACTGCCTTAGAAACTGTGTGAGAGTAGAAGGTTGGAGGAATAAACCACTGTAAAATTCGCTTGTACATCTTAAAGAGATTTTCTAAGGATCATTTTATTGAATATGAAAGTCTGTTTGAATTTCATTTTCTTTCTGGTAGTACATTCACAAATTCATTGTTTAAAAATAAACATGGAAGTATTAATATCTGGCATTAGTATGAAACAATACAGTGTAGATCATACTAAAAATAACTGTCAAAACACTGAAATTTCTTCATAAATGCTCGTGAAACAATTTCTAAGTAATAAACACAGTCAAAACCTAATTCCCCAAATTTAACATTTGAGGCAGGTAAGGAGAGAAGAATTCAATGAAAAAGCACTTCTCAATAGCCATAATCAGGGAATAATCAATAATATTAGAAAGTGTAAGATAAATCAAAATTTTATTTGTCAGTATGTTTGATTTTAGTGTAAGCATTTTAAAATGCCCATCTACAAGAAGGGCCCAAGAAAAGACCCAGGAAACTATGGGCCTATTTGTCTTACTTCAATCCCTGGGAAAACAATGGAATTAGTCCTCCTAGCAACTATTACTATCCAAATGAAACAGGTGACTGGGAAAAGCCAGCACAGATTTACCAAAGGTGAATCATGCCGGACTAACCTGATCGCATTCTACAACAGAATAACATCTTCTGTCAACGTGGGGAGAGCAGTGGGCATTGTTTATCAGGACTTCACAAAGCATTTGACACTGTTTCCCACAGCCTTCTCCTAGACAAACTGGCAAGATGATACAAATTGGATGGGTGGTCTGTGAGATGGGTAGGAAACTGGCTAACAGGCTGCACTCAGAGGGTGGTCATCAGTGGTTTTTACTCAGGCTGGCAGCTTGTCACAAGTGGGGTCCTCTAGGGATCAGCACTGGCCCCCACACTGTTCAACATCTTCATAAATGATCTGGACAGTGGGATTGAAAGCACCATCACCAAGTATGCTGATGACACCACACTGGGTGGTGAGGTGGAAATGTAGGAAAGGAGAGCCATCTGACAGAGAGACCTGGACAAGCTGGAAGGGTGGGCTAGCAAGAATTGTATGAAGCTTAACAAACACAAGTGCAAAGTCCTGCACCTGGGACGACATAACCAAAAAGCCCAGTACAGGGTAGGATCTGTGTGGCAGGGGAACAGCCTTGCTGAAAGGGACCTGAGGGTCCTGGTGGACAACAACACAGTTCAACAGTGTACTGCTGCAGCAACAAAGGCAAATCGGGTCCTGGGCTGCATCCGCAGGGGCATTACTAGCAGAGATAGAGATGTGATCACCCCACTGTACTTAGTACATGTTAGGCTGCACCAGGAGTACTGTGTCCAGGTCTGGTCCCCACAATTCAAGAAGGATGCGGACAGACTGGAGAGCGCCCAAAGGAAGGCCATGAAGATGACCAAAGGGCTGGAGAACCTGCCCTGTGAAGAAAGACTGAAGGAGTTAGGTCTTTTCACCCTGGAGAAGAGAAGGCTCAGGGGGGACCTCACCATAGTATTCCAGTACCTAAAGGGTGGTTACAAAGAGGACGGAGGCTCTTTCTTCACAATGAGCCACATGGAGAAGACAAGGGGCAATGAGTACAAGTTGCACCAGCAGACGTTTCATCTCGACATAAGAAAGAAATGTTTTACAGTGAGAACAATCAATCACTGGAACAACCTCCCCAGGGATGTGATAAAGTCCCCATCACTGGGGGCTTTCAAGATGCAATGGGACAGGGTGCTAGATAATTTCATTTAGGCTTCCTTTCCCATGAAGGGTTGGACCAGATGATCTTCTGAGGTCCCTTCCTGAAGATTATGATAGCCTGCTTGTTTAGTTGTCTTGTACAAAGACCATGTCAAATAATTTCTTGGATATATTGTCATTGATAGTATGTTTCTGGGAGAAATTGAAATGCTGTTTTAACTAGATGGTCAGATGAACATCTGAAGTAGTCACCGGCTGAGTGATAGGACAGGGTTAAATGTTCCTTCTAACTGAATGTGTACAAGTCTGTGTTGGGTGACCATGGAAAGGTATCAACAGTGGGGGACCACAGGCATGGCCTCTGTGAGGAGAGGCCCCATGTCAGACACAGCTGGTTCCAGCCAGCTCCAACAGACCCACAGCAGGGCACAGCTGAGCCCAGCAGCCAAGACTGTGGTGCCTCAGGGAAAACGTGTTTAAGAAAAGGCAAAACCCCACAAGACAGATAGTGGAGAAGGGAACAAAAAGAGTGAGAAACAACAGAGGGAACACCAAGGTCAGAGGCGGGGAGGAGGTGCTCCAGACGCCGGAGCAGAGATTCCCCTTCAGCCATGGAGGGGACCGTGGTCCAAGGGGTCCAAGGATCATTATCATTAATTAATTGGTATGGGTTTGTTTTGTGTTGAGCATTTAAAATTTATATTTAATAAATGGAGAGACTTTGGAGTTCAGAATAAGTGTTTAACGTTAGATGCAAAATTAACTAAAACAGAGCTGCTAAAATACTTTTGTGACCTAATTTGGGGAAGAAATAGAATATTCTCACATTTTATGGAAGGGCAGACATATATAATGAGTCTAATATAACAAGTGAATTATTTTTTTAGATCACCTGTAGTAATTCTGCGTCACAAAATTCTTGGTCAAGGACACTGAATCTTGTCATTCTGATCATGATGGATGATATAAATTATCAGATCTCACTGAACTCAATAGCTTAGAAACCTGAATCTCTCCTGAGAGAAATGCATTGCCTGGTAATCTGAGCGCTATATTATGAATCAGAAATATCTTTGTTTTGCCTTACCAGACTTCAGTACGGTCTCCAATTAGCTAGTGTGGCAGCTATCATGGATCAAAACTGGAGCATTTGTCAACAATGCAACGTTGTTTTTCATTTTAGAGTGTACTGGTATGCAATAGTAGGAACACCATGTCCTGTTTTCATCACTATGTTTTTCTAAAGCTTTAAATGAACTGGAAAGAATTTAGAGGAAATCAAAAGAATGATAAGAGGGTTAGAAAAGTTTATCTATGAAGAAAGGTTGAACAGTTTACTGATAGCACTGTAAGGCCACTCTTTATTATCTTTGAACAGTCATGGTGACTGAAGGAGGTCCCTGATCACTGGGAAAAAGCAGATGTTATATACATTTCAAAAAGGTCAGGAAGAAAGATAGAGTGAACTGTAGGTCAGTCAGCCTCCCTTCAGTGTCTCAGAAGATTATGGAGAAAGACCTCATGGAAGCCATTTTCAAGCACGTGAAGGACAATAATATGTTTGGGAACAGGCAGCATGGATTTACCAAGGCCAAGTATGCTCGACTGATTGCCTTGTATGCTATTACTGGCTCTTTGTATTGGGTGGAGGGAGTGGTATATGTCATTTGCCTTGAATTAAGCAAGGCCTTTGACATAGTCTCCAATAACAAACATGTAGCCTAGAAGAGGAGATACAGACTGGATGGACTACAAACTGAATGAAAAACTGTCTGGAGCACCAGACTTAATGGGTAGTGGTCAACAGATAGAAGTCTAACTAGCAGTGACATTCCTCAGGGGCCAGTATTGGGATTGATTCTACTTAATACTTTCATCAATGACCTGGATGATGAAACCTTTAACAGTGCAAGTTTGTGAATGACACCAAAATGGCACGGGGCGGGGAGGGCAGCGAGGGAGGAGGGCGACACTGATCAATACACTGGAGGGAAAGGCTTGCCATTTGGAGCAACCTTGACATCCTGGAGAAATGGACTGACAGGAACCTCATGGAGTTTAGCAAAGGCAAATGCAAAGTCCTGCATCTGAGACAGAACAACCGCATGCAGCAATACAGGCTGCTGAGATAGCAGCATTGCAGAAAAGGACCTTGGGGTGCTGGTGGACAACAAATTGAATGCGAATTACCAGTGTGCCCTCATGGTCATGAAGGCCAGTCTCATACCAAGGTACATTAATACAAGTGTAGCCAGCAAGTCAAGTAAAGTCCTTATTCTCCTTTACCTGGCACTCTGAAGGCCACATCTGGTGTATTATGTCCAGCTTTGCGCATCCCAGTACTAGAGAAAGTCCAGCAAAGCATCATTAAGAAGACTGAGTGGCTGGAGCATATCATGTATGAGGCTGAGTGACCTGGATTTGCTCAGTCTGGAGAAAAGAAAATTAAAAGGGGATCAAATTGCTGTCTTCAGTGATCTAAAAGAGACTTATCGAGCCAGACTCTCATACTGGCTGCACAGCAAAATGACAAGAGGTACTGGTCACAAGTTGCAATAATGAAAATTGTAACTGAATATAAGGAAGAAAATTTCAGGGTGAAAATTGTTAAGCACTGGAAGAGATTGCCAAGAGAGGTAATGAAATTTCCATCCTTGGAAGTTTCCCCAAACAACCTGATCTAACTTTGAAGTTTGCTCTGCTGTTAACGCTTCTAGAAGGACAAATTGGTCAATATGTTTTTGGTTTAAAAAATAAAATCTGATCTTCCCTAGGAGCACAAGAGGGATCTTTGAGGTTCTTTCCAGAGCTTCACTTCTATGAATCTTTTAAGGCTGTCTCTGTAAAAAATAAATTGTGTTTCGCAGCATCTAGCTGTTGAGTTCTTTGATAAATACTGGAATTTATGCCTGTGAATAAGGTGCCTATGCTTTGTCTGGAGTTCTGGAGTATTCAGGCACCTAAGAAAGGGAATTAGAAAAATCAGTGTGTGGATGCACACTGTGAAGTGTATACACAACATAAATGTGTACATGACAAGTGTATCAGTTTTTAAATTTAGGGAGTTTATCCACTTTTGCCTGAACTTCTGATACTGACAGCGTCTGTTCACAGTAGGAACCTATTCCAGGAGCTGTGTGTCTATGTGAATATTACAGAGGAAAGGTAGAAACTAGAAACCAAGGTGTTCTCTCTCTTTCTCTCTTTTTTTTTAATCAGCTGCCAAGTGTTAGCGTACTCAGCAAGGCTAGAGAAGATGTTGTGAGAATTAACACCAACTCAGCATTTCTTAAGTGCTTTGAAGAAAAAAGGCAATATAAAGCACTAATTATCATTACTAATTAGCATCACACCAAACTTGACTCACTGACTGGTTTTTCAAGTCTTAAAAGGGTTGTCAGCAGTCTTCTAGAAAACTTGAAAACCTTTTTCTCACAGACAGAAAGTGAGAGCTGGAAAACATTGATGTAAAGCCAGTGAACACCCTGGGTTCATCTGACTCCAATCAGAGTAAATTCAGTGTCAGGTGAATCAGAGGCTGGCCTTTAATTTGGGGCCATTCTCCAAGCCAAGAAGGTAATCGTTAAAAAAACATAATGGGGCCAGACTCATAACTTGTACAATTCTATGAAATCAAAGATTGTCCATTCCAGGATCTATACCTAGTGAGTCTGCCAAATAGGTACGATTGATTCCCTGGCTTCTGTACTCTGCCTCTATCATTGTAGACATATACACATGCTGAGGATATTTTTCAACTGGAGATGTTGAACCTGTTCTCGTGTGACTCCAGTCCCATGGGTGAGGCTCTCTTTTAAATGCAGATAGGGTAGGATACAGCCTGTCTTAATTTTAGGGCTGTTGTCTATGTGTGAACATGGTGTCTTAGATCTAATTATATTATATCTAGAGCTAGATATAATAGATAGCTATCCAGAGTTGGAGAGATATTCAGATAATGAAATGTGGGTGTCCACCCCAGGATCACATTAATAGCTTTCTAGAGTCCATTGACTGGACCAATTATCTCTCTACTGAAGTAATAGAAGCCCTCAAATTTCTCTTACATGTAGGCCATCTACATTATAGAAACTTAGACTTGGGCAGGTTGAATCCCACCTGTGTATATCAGGCATGTTTATGTTAAATGTCCCCATTGGCCTAATCAATTACAATTGACCCTAGCAAGCCTGACACACACGAGCAGAATTAACGCCTTCTCAAAGTGCGTTAGAAGGACCTTTATGATACAGAGAGTTGTTAGTGATGCCTCTCTTTACTGTTATGCCAGAGCGTGCCACGTAATGTTACCCTTTCACACACTAGTGTAGATATTGGAGCATTTGGAAAAGAAATAGGTGGTTGGGTTGAATACCATCCTTTCCCTGAGGGGTTCAAATCTATATCACTGGACAGTCAGCCTAAACAGCGGATGGTCTCTTTTAAGAGCAGATGCTTTCCATCTCATTTCCCAAAGAGGTGCCAGATATTGCAGCAAGAACTTCAAAGTTTATTGCCCTATAAAAAAGTAATTGAATTTCTTCCTGGGAGAACCACATGACCATCAGGTTGTTTTGCAAGAAATGCCATTCCATTTTGTGAGGAACCTGATCACATCCTTTATCACTGGGCAGGTATTTTTATCAATTAGCTATTCCCTGATGTAACATTTAATAGCCTGCCACTTCCACTGACCTATTTATGAAGACAGGAATTGCCACACCTGCATTTTGTGCAGTGTCTGCACCTAATTTTGACTGCCTATGAGACTGAACCTGTCATGGATGAAGGTGGAGGAGTGCTTAACTGCTGATCACAGTCAAGCTTGGGCCAAATTACTTAGCTCTTTGAGACTGTTGCACTTCTAGGCACACATTTAAACTCAAAACATGTGAGGAATCTGCAGAGTCTAAACAGTTATGCAGAAACTGAGGGAAGATTTTGAGAATCTCAGTTTTGGATTTATATGTACAAGTAAGTGCTTTTTAGACCTCTGTCCAAGATGTTATCGTTACTACCAAAAATAATTCATGGTGTCTGCCTGCAGGCACAGTTTTAAATTAGAACTGTTTCTCATTCATAAACTTGCACGTGTGTGTTTAGGGTAAATACAGTCTTCAAACCTTTATTGATTTCTGGGATGAACAGATCTGACAGTAAGAGGATGCAGACCTGCTAACTTCTGCAAGCTTCCAAGATTTAATGTACTTTCTATAATCCCTGAGAGTGTGAAAGGACCAGCCTTAGCCCATTAATTATCAGTATCAACACATAAGATATAAATCAAAAATATAAAACATAAGACATAAATCAAAACATGCATTTCCTTAGACAAGTGGGTTTCCAGAAAAGAAAGTATTTTGGCACTGTTCCTGAAGGAGTAAATGGAAAAACAGGATTACTGTAATATGTGAAGCTCACAAAACAGCTTACAATGTTAAGGCTCTATGGGCTTTGAAAGGAAATGCTGTTACAGGCAAAGGCTGTAGGCAATAAACAACTTAGCTGTTTAAAGGGGGTCTTAGATGCTTTTAGGCATCTGCACCTGTGTGTGGTGTACAGGAAAGCTGGGCTAGTGACCTGTACTGTGACAGGAAAGAATCTGGAGCTTCAGAATGGGAACCAGTGTATCTGACTTCATGGAGCATGCCTCTATGGAGTAACAGGCATTTAGAAATTACAATTCAGAAATGTATCTGAATTCTGCTCTTCTCTGAAGCTTTGGTGCCCTGCACAGGCTGCATAGAAATGTCTTCTTATGCTAGAAGTGTACAGACTTGAATTCCATGTAAAAGGCAGTGTTTATATCTTCTTTTTCTGTAACAATCAAGTAAAAGTCATGTTCTATTTAAAAAGAGAGGTATAGGCTGAATTATTTCACTCTATTGTCTTTTAAACCATTATTTGGGATGATATCTGAGGCCAGCTGAAACAAGAAAATTTAAGTCGGATGGATTTATCTTCATAGTTTGAGTAGTGTCTTTTTATATGTGGTAAAACTGCATGGCACTTGAAATGACCACCAAAATCAAAACCAAATGTCACAGTACCAGTTTTGTTGTCACAGTTGCACAGTTTCTGTAATCCATGTACAGCCATTCATGTTCTTGCTGACAAGATGCTGATTTTTTTTTTTTTCCAATTTATGGTACTGTTTTATTGTAGTTTTGAGGATACATGTCATATCTAAGAGGCTGATCAAAGAAGGAGGAGCGAGTATATACCATTTCAGATGAGTGTAGAATACATTTAATTTATACAGCTTCTGAAAGTCCAGTGTCATTAAGACAAATTCCTGATATGCTTTTCTTGGACCTATCTGGATCTGCAATCATCTTCCAATTTGGGATGCTGTCAGAACTTGAACAAGGGTAAAATATCTGTTGAGGAAGCTGAAAGGTAAATGAAAGCTCATTATCAAGTATACGTTACCATTTAGGGGAAAAAATAGTGATGTTAAAGGATTGTTCATTAGCCACTCATTTTGAAATAGAAAGTGCTGTGTACTATGAATGGTTGCAGTCATCAGAAATAATCTCTCAGTTGATCTGGAAGTGATAACAAGGACTGACCTTACAGCAAAACAAAGCTTCTTTGGAGACATATGGAAGTGAACTGCTAAAGAACAAGTCAAAACCCATCTATGTTATAAGCTAGAAACCAAGCTAGTTGAGATAAGAAAGCTAAGATGAATTTTAGACGGAGAATGGGCAACTCATTTACCTTAATTAAAGATAGGTGAGATTTGAAATGGGGCAGAATCTTACTACAAAGGCCTCATAGTACATATAATGTACTGCAATAAAGAGAAAATTATGATATTTGTTTATGGTATATTACATTGATATTTTTCAGTTTTCTACTTACAGAATAAATCTCTTCACCAAGAAACACATAAAATATGTTATATTGCAAATACTTGTTTATATCATTATCTCTCTATATGTCTCTACCACCAGATAGGAAGCTGAGCCATTCAGAAGCTAGTATTATCACATCTGAGCAAAAGTTATAGGCGTATATGTCTTAAAGAATCATCATCAGATTGCACCATCTGAGCTGGTACTGGTGTCTCAGATTTCATGTTCACTGACTCACTGATTCAAACCAAGAGCTCCTATTTCTGAAGAGTGACCTCACTGTCAGGATGCGAGGAGGATGGTGGCGAAAAGCATTTCTTTCAAAGCTGCACTACTTGGCAGAAAATAATTCAAGATTTATTGTGCTGCTGAGAAGTTAGTACAAGAGGGATTTTGAACCTCGCGGACTGGCTAGGACCTTGGAGGGCAGAGACTGGTACTCCAGTTACTGAATTGCTTATGGGTATTAAATAGGTATGGGCTAGTCCTTGGTGTTTATGCATGTCTAATAGTCCTCTGAGATGGGAGATGGTACTGCTTAGGAGAAAGCATTATTCTATTCACGTTTTCAGACTGAAGATAGAGGTATGGAGAGACAGCTGTTTAAAAAGTTACCATTGAGCCATGTTAGCAGCAGCATGTTCTCCTAAGATTTCTTAAAATGAACTAAAGCGGGCTAGCTCGAGTAATCAAAAAACTATAATTCAAGTGCCTTTTCATATAGCCTTAAACTGACAGCTGAAGATGGTAGCTTCTTAAACCATTCAAATTTTTTCTGCAGGATTGCATCTGACAGTGAACTTTCATTGCATCATTACTATCAAAGAATTATTCGTAACAAACAGTTAATATCAAAGAGTACTATCAAAGAGTTATTCAAAACATCTCTCCTAATCCAGGCATTGGAAAGTAATCTTTTTCTTTGGTTGTACAGCCACCCTTGTATTGGGCAAATTAATTTTTTTCATTTGGAAAAATTGCCTTCTTCAACTTCCATTCAATGTGATTGATTCATTCATTACAGCTAGCTTGGCTGCCTTGGCAACACTTTGTGTACTAATATCAATATACTTTCCAGAATAAAAGTATTAACAAGTTCTTTGTAAGTTCTTCATAGGTCACAAAAAGATAAATAATATGCATGGTAAAGCAAATGAAAATATAGAAAATTGTAGATATGATAAGAAACTTCACCTTCATTATAAAATGGGTTTAATGGTCAGTATTAAATTCAGTGATACTAAATTTTGGGTTCTGAACATTATCAAATCAGAACATTCTATGCAAGCAATATGATTATTTCAGATTAAAAAAAACAGGAAACAAAATATTCTTTCTCAAAATTCCTTCATCAGTCTGAACTGATTAAGGCTGCTGGTTTAGGATTCCTACATTTTAATTAAACCAAATGATGTAAAAATTAAAAATGAATTTGTTATAAATAAAACAGCTTGCTTAATTTTAGTGTTAACTCGTTTGATAGAATACTTTATATCCCTTCTTCTCCTTCTCCCTGCAGTTCTATTTACCCTTTCCTTTCCTTTCCTTTCCTTTCCTTTCCTTTCCTTTCCTTTCCTTTCCTTTCCTTTCCTTTCCTTTCCTTTCCTTTCCTTTCCTTTCCTTTCCTTTCCTCTCCTCTCCTCTCCTTCCTTGCTTTGTGAGCTTTTTTCTTTTTCTTTTTGCTCTCCATCACTGTTTCTGACGTGTCTCATTTCCCCATTCATAGTCTATTTTTGACCATGAATGTCTTCCTGCCAACCCTCAACTCCAAATGAGTTTATGAAAGTTCCTTTTAGTGTAATTTAAAATTTTTAATGCAAGACTGTTGCCCAGGTTTCTAAGTCCTGACTCCATTGTTACTCAGTTCAGTTCCAAACTCCCAGTGACCTTGGTATGTGCAAGATCAGTTCCTACAATTAAAAATATAAACAATAGCACAGGCCAAGCTATGACACTGGGAAAGTAGAGAATAAAACTTCTGGCTGAGAATAGCAATGAATGAGTGTGGTCAGCAAAAGAAAGGTGGAAGAAAAAAAACAAGCTCAAAACAGGAGATGAAGTACGCTTTTCTCATTCTTTAAGTCAGTAGAAGGATATATTAAAAAAAAGAAAGATGTTTAGTGCAACAAGGAAAATTAGAAGAAAGTGTGCCGGTGAGAAGTAGAGAACAGCAATTTCAATACAGAAAAGAAATATTGTTTATCACTTTTTAAATTATTTTGTTACATTTTTATGAAGAGATACTTATAGACTTGAACATTTTATGTATTTAATACACAGCTATAAAATTAATTTGAAAGTTTATCAAGCTAGACAAAAATTTGACCTGAAATTGAAAGAGTTCGCATTCATGAGAATCATGGGAAACCTTACATAACCTTAATGTTATGTAAGAAGGGAAATTTCCCCCTCTTTAATACTTAATTTGTAATTGCGTATGTTTCTGATAACAGGTATTCTACAAGATGCTAGTTATGATTGGAATACAACCTAAAATGGATGTTTTATTATTAGCATATCTTCTTGAACTTTCACATGGAAATTAGTTTTTCATTTCTGTTGCCTCTGTTTTCATCAGTCTCATCTTATTCTTTATATTTTCGCACATTCCAGGTAAGCCTCACCAAATCTTGTGCACTTGTTGATAAATTCAAATTAACAAGTACTGATTTTATGTATGGAATATAATAGATGTTTCCACTTATTTTTCACTTGCCTACACACGTTCTGAGTGGAACTAGGTCGTAATATGTAAGACTTGCATATCTCTGTCCTGCAACTTCAAAGATTTGATTTATTTTAAAATTAATACTTTGGTTTCCTCACAATTTGTGGAAAGTTGACATACTACCGTACTTTTGTTCTTTTCATGGGTAATAGAAAAATAAGGTTGTTGCGCATAACTTAAGCAGAACTCTAAAAACAAAACCCCAAATTAGATCAAAATAATTATGAGCAATTAAAGTCCCTGAAAAAGCCTTATGTTCAATGTTTTCATTTTCTTACTACAAAGATATAGAATTAAACCTTCAAATTCTAAATGACTGTATAGGCAGCTGTAAAGCCCATTCACAGGAATGTGGCATATTGATCCATTGGTAGTTAACATATTCCCTAGTTTGTTTTTTTTTTAATAATGCAACAGAAGACATTTGGTCTTGCATAATCTAATTACATGATAGAATTGCATCAGATCTGTATTCTCATACTAGATTAGGACGAGAACATAAACTAATGAAAGTATATTAACTTTCAATTCTATTTTTATTTCTACAGAAAAACATGGAAATAGAATGCAAGATATTTTTACTTAGATAAAGTTACATGCAAATCA
Source organism: Pygoscelis adeliae (assembly GCF_000699105.1). Classification (NCBI taxonomy): domain Eukaryota; kingdom Metazoa; phylum Chordata; class Aves; order Sphenisciformes; family Spheniscidae; genus Pygoscelis; species Pygoscelis adeliae. The sequence goes on from NW_008825547.1 coordinate 364,482, forward strand.
GAGTGTTTTTCAGGAATGTTAGCAGCATTAGAATAAAAAATCTGCATTTTAATTACAGATAATTAGCAAAATGTCACTGGTGTCTTTATTAGTCACTTTGTTTTTGCAGTGATAATAGAAATTACTGGTGAATGGAATGGGGGTGTCAGCCCCTGGAAATTAATCAGTTTTATAGATCCTTGACTCATAGAAATCAGAGATGGAAAAGACCTTCCATGGTGAATCACCTAGTGTACTTTATTGTCCATTAGAACATTTTTTTAGCATTTTACATTGTAGCATTTTAGTGTGTTAAGTGAAGGAGCTTATACCTGGCTCCCTTGGGAGTTTATTTCATACCCTAAGAGATTTCATTGGGCCTAATACTGCTTGTTTTATTTACACATATAATACCAATAAAATTAATAGGACAACATGTATTTGCTACAGAGGAGTTTTCCATGCCATTCACTGTCATTGCTACTCTTCAGTTTCAGCTGTTTTTCTTAATCATGCTTGCAAATGGAGAGATGCTCAATTTGTTACCACTTTGTGGGCTTTTTCCTTAACACACAAAAAAATATTTATGCACCTTTTGAGTTTGCATGACCTTCTGGGGGTGTTTACTGTCATTTCCCAGGGAACTGTATAAAAGGTGAACATTCAAAAGTTACTAGCTTTGAAATTATTCACTTTATTTCTATCCCTTCCTAATTTTTTTCTAATTTTCCTTTTCTTAACATTTCTTAACAAGTTATCAAGAAGTATCTGATTTCTTTTTGGTATCAATATTGCTCATGTGTATACAGCTTAGAAGCTGTGACTGTGTAGGTGTATTAGCGTGGATGTACTCAATAAGAGTGGAGCCATGTGAGAAAAGCAATCTGTCTCTTGAATATTTTTATTTTTCACACATTCATTCTTAATTTTCTATCTAGTTTTCTTTTTGTGCCTCCCCTAAAACCATTGCTGGTTTATATCTTCCTCTTTGCTCCCTTCCTCAACAAAATTTTCTGATGACAGTATATTGCAGCAGCACAGAGACAAGAAAAATATTGTAATAAGGTTACTGATGTGCTATTTAAGATTGATACCTATAGTGACCTCAACAGTTTTGGGAACATGTACCTGGATAACATAGTAAGAGGTGTAAACCCAAGTAAAATAATAGTGGAATAGTGCAAAATAATTTCTCAGAGTGACTTGAATTTGTGAAAAGATCGCGGATGATTGTGACCATAAGAGAAGTGAGCTGTTTTAAAAATGCAGTAGGGAAGAAAGCATACTTTGAGTTTGAGTTGCTGACAGAGAAAGCTAATGAAAGGAGTTGGACAAATAAACTCTGTAGAAACAAATGTTTTGAAAGGAGTTGGACAAATAAACTCTATAAAAACATGTTTCCATTCGTATAATCAAGAAATGCTAATTTGTTTAAATGTGGGGTTTTTTCATTCATTTCTATTAGAAATGAATTTCTATTCATTTCTATTTCTATTTCATTCCATTCTATTAGTACGAATGGATATAATCTGTCAGAAATGCATTTGGAAAGGAAAATGCCATGGACATATATCATGCAAAAATCTAACCATGATGATGTTTGGACTGAGTATTTATGTGGTCATCCTGAGAGCTTTTTGTGGGTTTGCTAATGGTACTAACAGTATAGTACTCTAAAAATAGAGAATTTAAAGAAATCAGACCAACGAACATCAGCTGAAAATCTGAATGAGTATATGTCACTCCAGTAATTCTGAGGAAAAAAAGTCACAAAAAATCAAGAGCTAGTTTTGATCAGCTGGGAAAAAGAGGCATGATCTTGAGGTAAGAGTTCTTGAATAAATCATGTACTATGAGTGGTTACAATCATAACAGAACACGGAAGTTAGATCCCATTTGGGATGTTGAGCATATTTATGTGCATCAGATAAAATGAAGAGACTAAATGTGATTGAGAGTGGGATGGAGCAGTCAGGTAGGTAAAATTTTTCAAATTAAGTAGAAAATAGTGCTTTTGCAAGGGAGAAGGAGAAGATAATGTGCAGGAACCACAGAATAATAGTGATGAGAAAGCAGATTAATTAATTTACCCAAGGTCCTGGTCTTGATTTGCAGGACTTGCAGCCAGGGTGGATGCATCTGCTTTGCAGACCCTCCTAGGAAGCAGATGAAGGTGCATCCACTATGCCTTGATCAACAGGATAGACATAGAAACATCCAATGTTAAAGAATACAGAAAGCAATAGAAGGGATAGGAGCAGTGCTGACAAAGGTAGGTGGACTGGGACGACTTTGGGATGGAAACTGGCTGCTGGTTCTCTCTGCATTGCCCTGCCACCAATGAGGCATTTTCCTACGTGAAAAACTGGTTCACTGCCCTGTGAATGAGTGAGGAACTAGCCTCAATCGTGAATGCTGAGGAACTGCACGTCCAAAGGTTTTGAAGTTAATGATTACCACTTTCAAGAGGAAAAATATCGGGGGTATTCGGTGACACACTTTTGAAGATACTGAAGGTATCCATTTGCTCAGTTGACTTAACAGCTATGAAGTGTGTTGCCTTCCAGGAGACAGAACCTGTGAAGCTAAGAAAAAGGTTATGACACCCATCTGACTGTGATTACCATGGGTCATAGGCTGTAAGGACGCTGCCAGGAGCGATCTTAAGCAGGTAAGTGGCTACATAGCTCTTGGAGCAAAAGTGAAATCTCAGCTGGAGTTCCCTTCAGTGCCCCTAGCTATTGATAACAGTCCAGATAGGTATAGATAAATTAAATAAAAATATATGGCTGCAGACTTATAACCAGGGTGACTGTCTTCATTGCCCTAAGGAGGACAACTAAGCAGAGGTAGGGTTTATTTCTTCCACTGGGGTTTTCAATCAGGTGATACCAAAGATGAAGGAACATTCATGATACTGTGAAAGCGAAGAATTTTAGATTATATTAGCAAATAATGGCAGCATAAGTTTACAGGTCAGCATTAAAGGCCTAAAACTGAAAGGAGGAAAGTTTCTACGCCATAATGGTGATAGAAAGAATCAAACTGTATAGTAAACATTTTAGGTGTGTAATCTAATACAGTAGATTAGATTTAGATGAGTAATGCAAATGATGGGCTTGATGTCTTAGTACACAAATGAAATTATGATTTAACTTGCATTACAGAAACAGTTCACAGGATTAGAATATTGATATAGGAAAGTACAGTTTAATTGTGAATGGAAAAGAAAGATGTTGCCTTTCATACCAAAAATATATAGAAAGGCATTCAAGCCCCCAAAATTGTCATAGATAGACAAGTTGAGCTTACTTGGCAAATGAGAAAAGGTTATTTACTGTTGTGGTCAGGGCCTTCTGTAGAAAATAAAACCATAAATGTCAGATATTGTGGCTTTTTAAGGGGAATTAACAATTGAAAACAGGAGTTTGTGTCAGTGGAAGAACCCCAGCTTTTCAGTCATCAGCTTGCAAAGAAATAGAGCCGATGGGTTAAGGTAAGGTGATGGAGAGTAAGACTCTCTTGGATTTGGTTATGGCAAATTGGGAAGACCTTACTGAGAAAGAGAAAGTAGATGGATAAGGGTTAGTATGAAATAATGAATGTTAAAGTTCTTTACTCTTAAGATGGAGAAAACAACTAATATGAATTGATTTCAGGAAAGCAGACTTCAATGAGCTCAGAGAACTGATAGTTGAGGACCCATGGAAAGTGGATTTAAAGGAAGAAAGACCACAAAGTCTGATAGATTCTTAAAAGCAATATTCAGGTCACAGATATAAAACTCAGTGCAAAGAAAGGCTAGTAAATATGCTAAACAATGAGTTTAACTGGGATATGAACTCTTCAGCAACCTCAAACACCAGAAGAAATCCCTCAGAAATTATTAAGGATGAATATAAAAGAATAGCATGAACTTGTAGAGACAAAATCACAAAGTATAAAATGAGAGACCGTTATTAGGAGGCATAAAATATTCTGTAAGCATACTGGTATTTAGAAGAGCAAAGACAGACCTCTACACAAAAGGAAAGGATATCTGATACTGGAATATCCTGAGAAATCTGAAGTGTTTAATGTCTTTTTTCTTTTTTTTTTTTATTCTTCACTAAAAAGTCTAATTGGTTAACAGAATTAACACATATGGAAATTGAGGTAAGAATCATTGTAGTATAAGAAAAAGAAGAGGGAAGAGATTCACGAGTCATTTTCAAATCTGCTCAACCAAGTAAAATTCACAGTAGGAGATTCAGCAAACTGAATGAGACCATCTCAAAGCCGTTAGCATTTATATCGGAGAACTCATGCAGAGTGGATGAAGTTCCAAAAGACTGTAAAAGGGCAAAAATAGCACTAATCCTTGAAAACCAGGGGGAAGGAAGTGGACCAGGAAACTATATACAATTTAGCCTAACTTAAATTCCTGTAAAAGTACCGTAACAGATAAACTCATTGAAAGCAAGGTGAAAAATAACAGCCCTGATCGATTTGTCCAATACAGATCATGTCAAAACAAATTACTTCTCTTTATGACAGGGTAACAAGCTGATGGATAAAGAAGCAGCAGCAGATATGATTTATTTTGACCACTGAAAGGCCTCAGGCACCATTTCACATGGCAGTTTCATGCAGAAGCTAGGGATCTAGATGATCCCGCTGTAAGGTGGCTGCACAGCTAGGTGCAAAAATAAAGCTCAGAAGAATTGTTTCAATGGCTTGCTGGCAAACTGTAGGGATATATCAAGAAGGGTTGCACAAAGGCCTATCCTAGGCTGGACATTACTTAGCGCTACCATTAATGTCTTGTGTCAAGGACAGAGAGGATGTTTACTACATTTGCAAGCAATACAAATCTGGCTACAAGCACTAAGGATGGCAGGATTTGAATTTGAGGTGGTCTTGACTGACAGGAGTCAGTCAGACTGAAATGGTTATGTTTGAATTATATAATGACAAGTGAAAGGTTTTACACATTGGTAGAAAAAATCAAGTGCAGAAGTGTAAGATGGAGAAGGCTGGCTTGGCCTTAATTTTTCTATGAAGGAACTGGTTTCCTGATTACAAACCAAACGTGACTTAAAATCGTATTTTATCTGTTCATTAATTTTTAGGGCAATCATGTTAGATGGATGATATCCATGGTTGGAGAAAGGTATCTTCCTGTGCCCAGGCTTTTAGTCAGATGTACCTCTTCTTCTTTTCTCCTTGCATCTGTTTTCTCATTTAGCAGTGGATGGTCCATTGCTGCTTTTATCATCTGATGGGTACCATAAGCTTCAGCTATCTTTTCTCCAAAACCATGAAGCGAAGTCTTTTAGTCTTGGATGGCCCTTCTTCAGCAGCCAAGAAAGGTAGTATGAGTCAGAAATTCAACTCCCTGTTTATTTCCAGTTGATGGCTACCATGTTTACTTGATCCTCAGGCTACTTAACTGACGATACTTCTGAAGTACTGCTGTGAATATTACCACTTTCTGTCTCCAGGATAGTGGGGCCACTCCCTTGTCAGAGATGTAGTGGAATGAATTAGGCTTAGCTGATCACTTCTTGGGATGCAGGAAATGATTAGGCAGTTGCTTGAGGTCAGGTCCAGGGCCCACCCCTATATAAAGTTCCAGACCACCCCCCTTAAAAATATATTTATATAAATAAATAAATATCTGTATATCTAATTATTCATATAGTTTATAAATGTATATGATTTCTAGACATACATGTATTTACATTTTCATATATGTGGCATATGCAGTGATCAAAATGGGGGAATTGGGTACCTCTAAATATCTGAACTGACTGAAATCTATAGAGAGAGTTATTTAGCAACACTAAGCAAATTAATGAAATTTAAGATTATCCGGAAAAATGCCTAGGGATTGAGATCTGTTGCACTGCAGAGATAGTGGGAATTCTTAAATTAGACTAGACAGAGTATTAATAAAAACATTTTAGCGAAGTGCTAAAAGTATCAGTGTTAAGTCCATAAAACATAAAGATGTAAGGCAAAACTCTTCAGTGAGAGGGTATGAGGGACCTGTGAAGTTACCCAGCTGTCATTAAAGGCATGAAAGTAGGTTTTTACTATAGATGAGCTTTCACAGAATATGACTGAGTGCCTATGATCTCAGATGAGCAGACTTAAAATTAAGCTAGATTTTGATCTATTTCTGAAATTAAAACCTGGTCTTATGAATGCTGTCATGTATTTAAATGTGAGGCCTCCACTATCATAAGCATTTTTACTCCGTGAATTGATGTTCTAGGGAGATTTCTCCCTGGAGAAATTAGATTACTCCACTGCGAGTCACACAGGAGCCTGGGGAGTCTAAAATATTGAGTATGAGTATGATTAGTTCTGTATACAATGACATAAATATGAAAGTGCTCTGCACACAAATTATTTAAGTTGTGTTAAGGCAGGTATGAGGTATTCACATTTTCTTAATTAGAGCAGAGATTGTATTTACATAATTCATCTTGATTATGAATGTTCATGCAAGGCTCTGGGAAATTGTACTGAACCCTTTTCAGAAATGTTTGCACTGCCTTAGTATTGGGAGATATAGTAGACAGTGTGGGGATATTCAAACAAAGTATAATCTAGACAAGGACTCAGTTAGGTGGACTATACTTTGTTTTAGCTTTTATTGAAGTGATTGGGGTTTTCAGCTGAGAGGATGTGGAGGGACCTGTGCAGTTTTTTAATCCAAGACCTATGTAAAGGAAACTGTATTGATCGTTAAGTTCTTATGAAAAAGAGTTTCACTGACATACTTTAAGAGTAAAACCTAATTAGTTGCCTACTTCCTAAGAAGAGTCAGATATTCTAGGTCCTTAGTGGCTATAGCTATGTAATCTGCAGTGTGAAAGAGATCTTTTGTGTGTGTGTTCTTATGTGAGTGTCTTTTTACTCCTCTTCCAGGCTAGCTACTTATTCAGTGTGTAGGTTGCTCTCCAGAGACGCCTAGACCTCCCCACTGGCTGCATAGCACCCATCACCCCCCTGGCACCCTGAGTAATTCCTATAGATCAAGGTGCTTAATTATTAGACATTGTCGTGCCAAAGCACCTGTGATCTCAGGCACACAAGGGAAGGAAACATGGGTCTTCCACATCATAGGCAAAGGCTCCGTCTGCGAGGCTAATACATGGAGTAGAGACACACACTGTTAGTGTAAGGATCTGGACTGTGAATCCCATGTAGATGCGTGGGATTTCATGTACAAAAAAGCAGGGTTTAAAATACGCAGCTTTCTTTAGGATAGCCTACCCACTGCTCTAAATTCAGGCAGCTCTTCATGCACTCTGTATGGAGCTCTGGGCTCTGTTCTACTTAATGGTGCCTTGCTGCACCAAAGTCCTGCCTCTGAATCTAGCCCTAATTCCCTTTTCCTGATATAATATATAATAATATGTTAAAAAGAGATAGTAAAAACACAGAATCAGCAAGGCCACTCCACTGCCTGAAACTATTTCTAACTGCCTTTTAAAAGGCAACAAGAATTTACATTGGCAGTTATCAATTGCTCAGATGTTGCTATTAAAAAAAAAATCAGATGAATTAAAAAAGGGACAAAGAATCTTAAAACATTTCCTAGAATTTACAAGTGAAAGTGTTTTTACCTCTCCTGAAATAAACATCAGGCATAAATGGGACTGAGCATTAGGAAAACTACAAAGAAAAAAAAAGTTCTGCAAAGTCGAATAGATGGAATTTATCAAGTTTATTGCTATTTCTAGTAATACTATTACTATTAATAATGCTGTATGTGTGCACTATGTTTGTGAGGTGTGAAATAAAATATATTAATAAGTTAAAGCTATTGCCTAGGAAATTAATTTGTGCCACACTACAGATATCTTTTAAATTAAGCAGTCAAATGAAGAAATATTTTATCTCTCTAAATTTTAATCTATTGGTCCACTGTTTTCAACATTCATAAGCAATTTGATGTGCTAGAAGATATTAAGTGTACAGCAAAGTACAGAATATTTTTATCTCTGCAGCTTAGAACTGTGTGTTAGTCTGGGACACATAGTAGCTGGATTTCATAAATTCAGTCTAGTCCTGGCGCCTCTCTCAATACAGACAATTCTGTTCCTATTCCTTTGATTGAAAGAAGTGGTTGATTGTGTTATCCATATGAGCAGCAGGCTGAATAACAAAGATTAAAGGGCACATGATTGTGTTCTTGCCAATGACAACAAAAGAATAATGGCACGTTGCCACCTTCTGTCATTATAAGCCTTCCTTTGATTCTCCCCTCTGCAGTTTTGAAAGAGGAATTTTAGCTTTAGTTAATACAAGGTAACTTTTTGTGGAATCATTCAGTAATACCAAATAATCGTGGTTAATGTGTTCTAGAAGTTGCACCGTTTACTTTCCTTTAAAATTAGTGAGGTTTTCTTATGTTTTTTAATCAGTTTAAATGAAACATTCTGTTGATAAGAGATTGAGTTACTCTAACTGGAATGTAGTGCAGATGCATGATGATTGGCTCTTGTAATCTGATCAAAGCAGGTGGAATTTTTTAAGATCCTGTGGAGACTACAGCAGGTAAAAGACTGTAAGACTGTATGCATAAAAATATGTTGATACTTGCAATAATTCTGCCTCTATCCAGACTAAATTCCTTTGAATCCTCTCACACAGTACTCACAGAATAATTTCCATAAAGGTTTTACGAGATGGGACATAGCAGATTAGGGTGTTCTTGGCATGAAATGATTTACACATTCCTGGTGTGATATGTGCTTTGTAAAGTTCGCTAGGAGAAAGGTGCCATGTTGATATCAGATTAACATCTTCTGATGATCCAAGTATCACACTGTGAAATGTGTTGATATTTCTGTTTTCTATAAATAAAGGTTTGTGTGTTTAGTTAAACATTTTTTGTTGCATAACAAAAGAACATTTTTATTTCTAATGGGTTTATATTATTAATGTCTTCTTGATTGTTATTGATTAGGATGAGATTTATCTAAACTATCATTTAGCAATTAAATTTTAGATTGAGTCATCTGTTCTGTTGCTTATTTATAAGTATCATAATTTGCATATGTGCATCACTCAAGGTTAGCCAAGCTACTGCCAAATTTTCTGACTTGTTATTCATGAATGTCTATGATATTGACAACTGAAAGCATAAGATGTCATTTTTGTTTCCTAATTAAATATCTCAGACATCTATAAATCAGAAGTAACAAGTAGTTGCTGCCCACAAATTAGTTTCCTCACACATGCTTTACTGCACTTGTGATTAAAGGACATGTCCTACATACAAACATCCATTCTAATAAGAAATCCTTCATGGAAAGCATCGTGAACATTGAACCACCAGGTGCAAGCTTGACTGAACAAAACATCTGTTGACAAGCACCTTCTAGGTGCTTGAAAAACATTTGACTGAAGCAAGTATCCATTGCTAGATCTAATTTGCAAGAAATGTAAAATGTAAATAAGGCTACAGTTTAATGAGGAGCTCACAAGGAGGCAGTTCTTCAGTAGCCGGTTAGAGTGAATTGATTAGACAGGCCTATCTTCGAGGATCCGAGCAAAGTCAAAACTTTGGTTAAATATTTTTTTCTATATAATTTTTTGTATGAGTTACTGTTCACCTGTGAAAGCCTCAAATTATAAAATGTATGTCTGTCCAGCTGGAGGTGTGCCCTTTCTCTACTCTTTTCTTATTAGATATGGGAGTGGTCCTTAACACCTAATAATTTGTTGTGCTAAATATTGCTAAATAATTCCCTTTCACCTTTTATTTATATAACTCCTAGCTACAAGGAGATTTTAAAGAAAACTAGAATCCAAAAAATGTTAAGATACATAGACAAAAGAATACAATTACTCAGTATCATTCCTCAACATATGTATTTTTTGTTATTCCAC